>NC_061109.1:23189816-23232316 GCF_015104395.2 Macrobrachium nipponense | reverse complement strand
GCGTGAGGGGAAAATCTTGCACGTGTCCCGATAAGCTGGAGGTCGGATCACGCCTCGTTATGAGAGAACAATGAACCCAGAGTTTTAGGATTTTGTTCTGGATCACCGTGTGTAGCTGCAGTTTAATTATTTTGGAATAAACGAAAGACACTGAGGCACGCATTAGTAATCTAGGTATATACATTAATCAATGTTTGTACTGGCATAGGTGAAATGTCATTTAAGTCTGTTGAATAAAAAAGGATATGTAATACTGTATTTTTGAAATATTGGGATAATAATTTCATGGTGGAGATTTTAGCAGCAAAAGCTCCCATAAAAACGCCAAAAGGTAGAAGGTAAATGCTACATTTCAAAGAACAACTGTCTCCCTCTACGGGCCTGTAGAGGGCGACAGGTGTTCTCTTCTGGTGTTTTATGGGATCCTTTTACTAGATGGAATTCTGTTTTAACAGAAAATCTTTCACAATTACACACACACATATATATATATACATATATATATATATATATATATATATATATATATATATATATATATATATATATATATATATATATATATATATATATATATATATATATATATATATATATATATATATATATATATATATATATATATATATATATATATGATTGATTTTATCTACGCTCCCAATCTTAAAACATCGCATCGCTATGCTATACTGGTAGTTGAATTTAATTCGCGAATATAACCTGCTTTATCCATTGCCATATTATTGCTCCAGCAAATGAGTTACTGAAGAGAGCCTGTGATTGAAAGCGTGTGAAAACTCTGAAGGGACATTGCCTCAATCACCCTCACCGCCAGATTAGGAAGGAAAAGCCACCTGTTTCAATGTAACGTTTCGAAGTGACAGTTCCAAAGAACTGATTTCCAGCGCTCAAATCTCAAACCTGATAGAAAGCGACCTTGCACACCTGTAGCCACCTGTTCAATACCGATATTCTGCAATAAGGAATGCAAAGATTTTTAGCTAAATTCTTTTATTCTTTGATTAGGATTCAACATTTTGAGGTTTCTTTCCACCTGGAAAAGAATTATTTTTCACATGATTAACACAGCAATGTGTCCTTTTCAGGATGATAAAAGAACAAGAATTATTCTACCACGCAGATGGTGGATAACTTTTTTTTTTTTTTGTGTTCCCCGACTTCTCTTCAGGATCATCAGTTCCCTTACAGAAGAGAAAGGGTAAGCATACTTATTAAAAAGTGATCGGTTTTCTGCTGTCTGTATTCATTTTCTCAGACCACAGAATACTGCCTTTATATTTTTGTGAGCTATCCTAAACTGGAGTGGTCTGCTTTAGCCATCGAAAGATAAAAAAGTTTATTTAATGTGGACGATTGGGGCATTTTACAGAAAGTATTAAATGATCGCATTAGCCTTGTCTTTTTAATATTTTGTATGCAATAGGAAAAATACCTATTTATACTGATACACGCACACAACACACACACACACACCAAATACACACACACACACACACACACACACACATATATATATATATATTATATATATATATATATATATATATATATATATATATGTGTGTGTGTGTGTGTGTGTGTGTGCTGCTTATTACAAAAACATCCAACACAGGGGAGGAAGTTCCACAAACCTTCGTTCAGGAAAAAAGCATGGAAACATTTCCTTGTTGTGCCAGTACATCATGCACACAAAAGCCTATGAAAAGCCATCTCAAGAATGTATTTTCAGTCCCGGAAAAGCACTCTCGTGTATCAAAGAGCACAATTATCAGCGCACGGAAGATAGATCAATGCAGGAATATTTCTACCTCCTACACGTGTAAGATCTGGAAAAAAAAACCGTCTCTGAATAAAATGGAGAAGCTCTGGAGAAGATTTCGCTTGAAGACAACTTCCTTTTTTTTTCTTCGCCGTAATTATCTTCTCTTCATCCCCAGCATCGCTCTCCATCCCAAGTATCATTCCCCATGGCACTGAAGGAGACATGGGACAAGAGCGCCTGAATAGAGACAGGGATAAGAGCTACAGTAATTCATCATTAAAACTGGGCTCAGACTTCCTCCGCTGCGAGAGAGACTTCGACCAACGCAGCCCTGAACACAGACACACAAACACAGGCGAGCGCACACACATACACACACACAAACACGGGCAAATCTCTTAAGCTAAAGTTAAGCTCCTCGTTCTGAACAATGTTCCTGGGATGGAATGCTTGTTTAATGCTTGTTTAATACAAGGGCCCTTAGATAACATTCCTCTACGTAAAATGAGGACAAAAGGTGAGAGAGAGAGAGAGAGAGAGAGAGAGAGAGAGAGAGAGAGAGAGAGAGAGAGAGAGAGAGCAATGACAAGGTATATATGACCTTGACTTACCTACGTAATGACCTCCAAGGATACAAGAATTAGTTAACAAGGAGAGAGAGATTTCCATTTTAAGAATCGTTCTTTGACGAACTGGAACAGTCATTTTAATTGGCTTCTTCCTAATGTTTCATAAATGACTCGTTTTCCATCTTTCAAACTATTCATTAGAAACGATACTGTAACATAAATTTAGACAATTCTGAACGATGGAGAGACAACTGGCAATTGCAAGAGAAATATATCACGACTTTATTTTGAATCATTCAAAGGTGACAAACGACTTTTATCGAAGACTTTTATTCAATGGCCTTTTTCCTTTTGAAGAATTATTCTTTGTGAATTCTGATAAAAGAGGAAACAATAGTCCTAAAAATAACAACTCACAAGACATCACAACCCATTTCCAGCATTCTATTTCATTACAACAATCAGGAAATACGAACCAAATGTAACGAAATGATTTTCATTACGAAAGTTCGGGTGAAGGTGAACAGCATGAATTTGAAAAAGCAAATGTCAAAAGGGAAGAGAAAGGAGGCAAGGAAGTGGGGGCGAGAGGGGGAGGGGGACGGGGAAGGGGACGTGAAGGGGGAAGGGAGGGGAGGTGATGTGGGGGGGGAGGGGGGGGGGGGAAGGGGCTGTCCATTTCAAGATTTAATAGTCAACAGAAGCTTGGCAGTGGAACGGAAATTTAGAGTAGCTCCAGCTGCCTTCTAATCAAGCTCTGGGGATTCAGATAATGCCATTACCGCCTGCCCCCGCTTCCAACCATCTCGCCAATTGCAAATGAATATTAATGCATGGTCTCTTATATCACTACCAACCGCGTTAACGCCTCATACGGACTGATATCCTTGTACGCTAATTAGGCTAAAGGTCTGTCTAGCCCTTCCTCTCTCTCTCTCTCTCTCTCTCTCTCTCTCTCTCTCTCTCTCTCTCTCTCTCTCTCTCTCTCTCTCTCTGTAGCTCTCTGCTATAAATAATTTAATGAAAGAACATGCAAAAATAAATAAAAAACAAAAAGAATAGAAAAGCCCTGAAAACTAAGAGCGCATTGGTAGATTTTTTAAATTATATGAATGTATTTGGAAGGGGCGGAAGGATAGCGGCAACATAATGCAATTGTCAAATTTGCCACATTTCATCTCGCTTAATTTGCAGTTATCCTTTTAAGAAAATATGATAGGCCTGAACAAACCTTTTAGAAATACACTAAGGAGGAAATTGACAGCAAAAAATTAGTGTTGGTCAGCCGACGCCAATTCAGTAACAAAATGTAGGTATTTGAGAGATTTATATATAATGGGAATCAAGATATTCACAATATTCCATATGGATCTCAGAGGTACCACATGAAAACTGTTTTCGTTTCCAAATTCGTTCGACTTCATATGTAGTGGAGCACTGCAGGCAACCGAATATTCCCCTTTACAAACAGTAAAGAAAACAAACGCCTCATGCGGCCAATTACACACAAACTGTATACACAGCAGGCGGTAAACAAGGCAGCCACAAAATACCTCACTTGATAAACACAAGGCAATCTCAGAAATGAATTCAATTTAACCACACAGACTTCGGAGTTTTCGGACCAATCAATTCTTTCCTACCGGCGCAGCAACCGACCTGCCTGCCTGGAGGCAAATGATTGCAAGCATGCACGCCCCCTAACACACATACGTACGTACATACACTTGCTCGCAAACGTTCTTGATGAAATATAATTATTAAACAATTAGGCAGTTTCCTAGGAAAGGGAATTACAATCATCTTTTATAAAAAAAAACCTCTCATCTATTTACAGTTATCACATTTTCAACTCACAACTTACAACCACGTTTCATAATCTGAAAATAATTATAATTGATGCAATCCTGAGTCACTTAGCTGCCAAAAAATACAAATATTATGAATAGGTTATTGAATAGTACGTTTTACAGGCAGTGTTTAAAGAGTTTTGACTGCTTTCATGTTAACACATGTTTTTAATATTAAAATAAATTCACTGTCATTTCATAATGGTCATAAAATAATATAACCTTACCAAACAGCTCGCATAAAATAAAAATTGTTCGAGAGAGAGAGAGACAGAGAGAATTTCCCTTTTAGTTCAACGTTTCATAAAATTTAACCGGATACGATATTCCCCTTGCCATTAAACCTTTCCTCTCTCTCTCTCTCTCTCTCTCTCTCTCTCTCTCTCTCTCTCTCTCTCTCTCTCTCTCTCTCAAACTAATTTCCAAGTTTCTCTTTGCAATTAATGCTCAGACAATAATGAGTTCATTTCTGGCTCTCTTGAGTCGTTGTAAAAGGAAAGTCCTAATCACAAAACGTAATTTGTTATTGCAAAACGTTCAAAGGAAAACACATTAGACTGACTTGTAATGTGGCTCCTTCGAGCATCAGTGCTCATGGTGAGCACACAACTTCAGCCGTCGACAGCACAATTAACCTTGAGTTATGTAGCTACTGGCTGGTAAAAAGAGAGAGAGAGAGAAAGAGGAGAAGCGTGAGAGAGAGAGAGGAGAGACGAGAGAGGCGACGAGAGAGCGAAGGAACAGAGAGAATGGAGAGAGAGAGAGAAGGAAGCGGTAAAAATAAAAAACATAGTAGTCTACACTTTGATTACATAGTCGTGGATGAACCCCTGTGCAGTATAACTTCAGCTGTATTAACCAAGTCAGGTCCCTACACGAAGAATCAACGACAAGGGGTCAAACCCCAAAAATATACACATTGCGTCTCTCTCACCCCTACCAGGATATATATCCATCTCTTTCTAGGTTTTCTTCTGCACAAAAGCATTCATGCAAATATCATGTTTCTTTATAAATTTGAATCTCCAACAAAAATTCCAATTAAATATTCATATTTTGTTAAGTAAACACTTGTATTTTTGTCTCCACGATCCTTGGACATGTCATTAGTTGACATACGTGAGACCTGAGAAGGAAAAGCTAGAAGCTACGGTAAGACAGTACAAAAGCACCAAAGTACAGTCAAGTCCAAAAGTCTGTCGACACTCTGGTCATCATTTTATGGTACATAGATGGCGCTAGTCTTGCCACCACCAGGGTAAACTTAGAGCAGCCATTCTCCGCTCTTCCCAGTTGAAATGGGTGGAGCAAAGAGAGGAGGAGAAGCCTGGTTTAACATATGATAATTCTATTTTTTCCACTCCTGTAAGACACATGCAATGATAATCATTCCACACATTCCGAGTTCCTGGATAGATTCACAGTGTTGATATATATATCAGATAAGATATAGTCCTTCAAGCAATATACATTTAGATTTTCTTGCTGCATGATAAATACGGCACCCTCTATTTAGTAAAGTCTATCTTACTTTAAACCTGTTCATTTTTACTAAGAGCTGTATTAGGAATGTAGTTTTGATGTTCTCCATTCTTGTCATTATTTTCATTATGGTGATTTCTATTACTGTAGCTGATTCACCCCTTTCAGTAGTCGTAGTAGGAACTGAAGGGAGAAGGGGAGGAGTTACAAGAATTAGAATGTCTCAAAGACTTGTTAGTCTTTACAACTTCTGGTGGCAGTTTATTCCATGTGTTACATATCTTGTATGTAAAGAAGTTCCCACAAAGAGATGTGTTGTAACTCTTCAGTTCTAGTTTCCATCCATTATTTCTTATCTGGTTTTTGTTTAATGAGACGAGGTTACTGTCTATTTTTGTTATGCCATTCAGTATTTTAAATGTCTCTCTTAGTTGTTCTTGCAATCGTCGTGTTTGTAAGTCATACATGTTCAGGCTATCTAGTTGTCTTTGAACTATCTCTTTATGTATCCCACTAGTTTCTGTGCCTTTTTTCAGCATTGTGTGTGGATTTTAAGTCCTGGGTAACAATGATTCCAAGGTCCTTTTCTTGTTCTACACTATTTACATCATTCCCAATCAGCATGTATAACTGGTTCACTTAAGGTAGATTCTTGGGTGATCCCTATGCCTACGAGACGTTAGTTTGGCGGCCGCTGATTGGCTGGGAGCTGCCTACCTCCTGGTACCAGCCAATCAGCGGCCACTAAACAAACGTCCCTTAAGAATAAGGCTCATCCGAGAATCTACCTTAAGTGAATCAGTTATAGTTGGCATGAGGGTTGTTTGTTCCTATTTGTAACTCTACATTTATCCAGGTTAAAGGGCAGTTGCCATCTTTTTGACCACTCTCTTATTTTTCTTAGATCATTTCTTAATCTTTCCACTGCATCTAGGTCTGCTGCATTTACACCTAGTTTGGTGTCATCTGCAAATTTGGCTATTCTGCTAGTTAAGCCTACATCAATGTCATTAAAGTAAATCAAAAACAAAAGAGGGGCAAGGACAGAACCCTGAGGAACTCCGCTTGTCACATCTGCCCATTCTGGTTCTTCACCATTTATTATGACTGTTTTCTATAAGTTAGCAAGTCTTCGATCCAGTCTGCTATTTCTCCTACAATTCTTAAAGCTCTAATTTGTCATTAGTTTCTTGTGTAGAACTTTGTCAAAGGCCTTCTGGAAATCTAAGTAGAGTATATCTATTGTTCTACTACTGTCATAAATGCCAAGCATGTTATGAAAAAACTCCAAGGATCTGTTTTGTCTGAAACCGTGTTGGCAGTTTAACAAGATGTTTCTATCGGTGTGATCCACAATTTGATCTGTAATTATGCACTCAAAAATCTTACAAACGACCAATGTTAGACAGATTGGTCTATGATTTCCTGGCTCTTCTCTTGGACCTTTTTTGTAAACTGGAGGCACATTACCTACTTTCCACACTTTTGCTGCCTTTCGTTGTTCTGCACTTTTTCTGTAGAGTTTATATAGGTGAGGAACTATCTCCTCTTTTAGCCATTCAATTTCTCTGAATGAATCTCATCTGGGCAGGAGATTTAAACTTGAGTTTGTCTCTTTTGTTTTTAATACCCTCTTTTGCAAATATTATTTTGTCCAACGGTTCTGCCCCTCTATATTTAATAATAGGTTCAGGGATTGAGGTAGTCCTCAATTGTGAAAACACCAGTAAAAAACTTATTCAGGAACTCTGCTTTTTCCAAGTCTGAGTTCACCACGTTCCCTTTATTGTCCCTTGGGAGACCTATGCTATTTTTTATTGGTTTTCTACTATTAGCATGCGACGTTTTCTTACAAACTGACGTGACTCTCTTATCTTCATTTATCTTTGCATTTCATACTAATTTGTCCACCATTCCACAGAGTTCTTTAAGCCTCTTTGCTTCTTCTGGTGTTGGGTATGGGTTCATTGATTTGTGCAATCTGTCTTTCTCTTATTCTATTTTTAATTTCTCTGTTGAACCACTTAGGCTGAGGGTTGCCAATTGTTAGTATTTGCATTAATGGTCTACATCGGGGGCGTTATTCTGTGTTTGTTTGTTTGTATAGTGTTTTTACGTTGCATGGAACCAGTGGTTATTCAGCAATGGGACCAACGGCTTTACGTGACTTCCGAACCACGTCGAGAGTGAACTTCTATCACCAGAAATACACATCTCTCACTCCTCAATGGAATGGCCGAGAATCGAACCCGCGACCACCAAGGTGAGAAGCAAACACCAAACCAACCACGCCACTGAGGCGCTTCGTTATTCTGTGTATTCCTCTAGAAAGGCTTCCCAGTAAATATCTAAGCCTGTGTTCTCGTCGTGCTCTAGATTTTTAACATACTCCTTTAGCTTTTATAGGTCTTTTCGATGGTAGTCTGATCTCTTTCCTATGTTGAATATTAATTTGAAATGTAATAATTTTATGGTCGCTTTTGCCTAGACATGCACCTACTGAAAGATCATACACTATACTTGTTTTTTTCCATCTGTCTATCCGCCTGTGGTGTTTGCGCATGGAAACACTGCGTCCCTGGCTTTAAATAATATCCTATTTCGAATATTAACGGTGTAATTTGCATACAGTAAATTATTAAGACACTTTTCAGTTGCTAATGTATACCCAGATATCCTTTTATTTACCTAAAAGTTACACATAGCATAACTATTTAAAGCTTGGGACGCAGTGTTACCATGCATGACCACCACTGCCAGATGGACAGATGGAAAAAAAACAGAGTATAGGTTATCTTCTTTTGATAGGACGATGTCTGTAAGTCGATTCACTTCAAGTAGATTCTTGTGCCTACGACACGTTTGTTTGGCGGCCTCTGATTGGCTGGTACCAGGAGGTAGGCTGCTCACTCAGTGTCTCATTATTTTCATCTGTGGCTTAGAAAACTAGCAATATGTTTATATTTCTTCAATCGTTTCACACTTTGCTCAATATAGGAAAGTTTTGGTCATACCATAGGATTCGGTATTAATTGTGCAACTAAGTCATCTTCTCCTGAAATCAATAAGATAAAATGCAAAGGAATTACAAAGAGTAAAAGTGAAGAGAGATGCATTTAATTCTTTATAACTGTTTTTACTTATCATAGGATTTTGGACCATTAACGCGATCAATATAAAATAAAACTTGTGTTTTCATACAACGAATTCACCCTGAATACGCTGGTGTTTCCATATTTTAGATGCGTGTGATATGTAAAGAGAAAATGAAGAATATGTTTTATGTTGCATCCATAAATGATTCAAGTTTGACGGTATTGCCGAAAGAATGTGATCTGCAAGACGTTGTGTTTGTCATCTCAGCAAGAGATTTGAGTTGCCAAGTAGTGATATAAGAGGTCCGGTTTCGACAATATTTACCTCGCTATATTATTACATTTTTTTGTAAATAAATACACAGAATTTCATTATAACTGTCAAACATTTTCAATCCAATATCATATAGTATGTCTGGACATATCTGATAAGGAAGAAAAAATAATAATCAGATGGATGCATCTGATATCGTTAGCTCAGCTCTCAGCGGGCCGTAGGGAATTCAGTCCAGCAAAGAAGTTGAACACTGTGGACAGACTTCGCACTCTTCAACTCAGCCTAAGCTTTAATCAGGTTGTTTCAGAATATTGTTTCTAATCTTTTTTGAGTGATATGAAATAATAATAGCAGTGAAGTAATAAACAACAAAGAATTGAAGAAAGATCGACTTCCTTTAAGGCTGAGTCAAGTACGGATGCAACATGATAAGACACATTCTTCATTTTCTCTTCACATATTACACGCATCTAAAATCTAAAAACACCAGCGTATTCAGGGTGATTTTATTGTATGAAAACACGCATTTTATTTCATCTTGACCGCATAAATTATTCAAAATCCGATGATAAATCAAAATAGGTATAAAGAATGAAATGTTTCTCTCTTCACTTTTACTCGTTGTAATTCCTTTGCGTTTTATCTTATTGATTTCAGGAAAAGATGACTTAGTTGCTTTTCATCTTTTAGAAAACGTGAGATAAATGAAGAAAGAGAAACATATTGCTAGTTTTCTAAGCTACAAAACGAAAATATGACGCACTGAGTGACCAGCCTACCACCCGGTACCAGCCAATCAGAGGCCGCCAAACAAACGTCTCACAGGCACAAGAATCTACCTTAGATGAATCAACTTTTTATAATATGTTGTAAACCCATTGGTGGAGGAATACATTTTTTACACAATCAAAAAGTCTCTCTCCTTCTAAGTTTGATGCGCAGGACATCGTGTCCCATGTACTGCTTCATTGAAATCTCCCATTATTATGAAGTGTTTGTTGTTATTTCTTGACCTAGGAGTGCATACATCTCATCGGACATTTGTGGTTGGCGGGGAGGTCTGTACACTAGCATTAGAGCTGTCTTCTTCCCTAGACTGTTTATACTGATGCCAAACACTTCTTGCATGGTTGTAATTTTACACTCTATTGGACTGAGGTGGTCCCTGACGTAAAACATAACACCTCCACCCTTTTTTTTATTGAGTCTACCTTTTTTGAACAATTTATATACAACTATCTGTTATTGATTCCAATTGCCTTACTGAGGGAGTAGTGGCTTACATTGGTTCTAGACATAAATCCTATAAGCATGCCATTATCAGTTTTCTCACGGATGTTCTCTACAACATTAGTCAGGTTGGCTACAAGACCTTCTGTCTGGCCAGTTCTTCCATCTTTTAGATACAAGTCATTTCCTCCTCCCTGCACTATGATTGCACTTTTTCTTCTTTTCACATTGATTTTCTTTACTGCCTCCGCTATCTTCTTTGCTCCTGCACCTGGGTAAGAAGGAACTTTTTTCGTATTTCTAATTTTGAAAACAAAATTTAACCCCTGATCTTTTACTAACGAGGAGGAAGAGTAGTTGGAATTGTAGTAGTAGCAGACAGATCGAGGCATGGAGAGAGAGAGAGAGAGAGAGAGAGAGAGAGAGAGAGAGAGAGAGAGAGAGAGAGAGAGAGAAAGGGTGGTTGTGTGTGCGTGAGTATGTTCTGTATAAGTTCTTGTCTAAGGAGTGAAGTACTGTGGGAAGACTTCGGCCTATGCAGCGTGAAATAGTTTCTTTCGTGAAATTGCGTTGCATAACTAAACATATTTTCTATGTCAGACGTCTTATAGGAAAACTTCATTCATATAAAACAATGTTTTATTTTATTATCTTTAAACGTTTTTCCTATTTTGAATATTATTTCAGTTTTGAGGTGTTTTAAGTGACGACAATTATTGTTAAGCATCGTTCTTCAACATTATCCATTTTTGATACTTCATTTTTGATATGGCAAATGTTTTGCACATCTGTAAAATGCACGACAATGTGGATGGACCAAATACCCCACTCACTGAAACTAGCATATTGATTTGAAAATGGAAAAAAAATACAGGATACAAATCATATCTCCATAAGATGAATTATTATTATTTTTTTAAATTACGCTTTCATCAGGATTTAAATACCATTTAAATACTGGATCATATCTTCAAATTTGTGAGAATTAAAAGATTTAAGCAATGAATAAGTGTTATCTGTGATGAATGCAGACCAATATGATAGAACCCGAAAGGATTCAACCTAAAAAAGCATTTAAGCAAAACATCATAAATCATATTCACTTTACAAATGGATGTGATCATAAGTTCTGCGGAAACTATATTTATACATTTAAATAGATTTCCTGATAGACATAAGAGCACACTACCAAGTGTTTTATGCAGGACTGTTATAAAAGGAAGTTAAGTGACAGATGGTTACTTAATACACCTAAGTGGACTTCAGTGTAGACCACTGTCTTCTTGACGATCTCTCTCTCTCTCTCTCTCTCTCTCTCTCTCTCTCTCTCTCTCTCTCTCTCTCTCCAGATAAACCTAAGTTATTTTGTTTATACAAAATAATGAAGAGAAAAGAGAAAGTAAAAATCGAATTCGCAAAGGATAGTATGATAATGGTAAACGAATTTAAGTCGAATAGCTTTTACTAGACGATGCCGAATTCAGCATGCGGCAAGAAAATCTGCATTTCACTTGTTTTACCAAATCCCAGTAAATCTTTCATTGTTAGTATTATATATATATATATATATATATATATATATATATATATATATATATATATATATATATATATATATATATATATATATATATATATATATATAATATATATATATATATATATATATATATATATATATATATATATATATATATATATATATATATATATATATATATATATATATATATATATATATATATATATATATTATGACGAAGTGGCCTGGAGTATCTGGATCTGGCCACCATTAACACTTGGGGGAAGTAGCCAAAGATCTGGGCCTGGACACCATTAATATTTGTTAACCCAAATTGCCAAGTATCTGGTTACCAAACTAGCCATTTGTACTTGTTAGCGCAAGAGACCCTTTTATTTCTGGGTCTGGGACACCTTTTGTACTTAAGGCACAGTTTGATCAAGTACTTGGTTACTACTTATCTCACTACAGCCAGACACCTGACCCTTCATCACAAATACAAAACGACTGAATACTCTAAAGGTAACAGTGATCCCAAATAGAACTGAACAGTCAAGAAAACAATCAGTCTAAGTTCATTAAAATAGATGTGAGGTAATCTTAATTAAAGGGCATCATTTCTGCAATTTAAATTCTAAGTATTTCCCTGATTTTGATTCACTTGAGGGAAACGGCATGATTACCACTCTATATTTCTACCTACAGGAAAATAAAATATAATACTGGTGGTATAATAAAATGCTCATATAAATTTTAAATACAAAAATTTATTTCTAAATTCAAAATTTATAAGTAAAATTCACAATCTCAGGGAAATTGTTATTACTCGAAAACAAAAGTTTAGCTAATTCTTGAATTAATTATTAACCAAAATTAAATCAGTTTATCAAGAAAATTAATTCAATTAAATTATAAAGCAATAATTAAATTTGAAATGGAATGTAATTAAATATGAATTAATTCATAAGTGTAAGCTTTAAAAATTACACAATCGAAAAATTATTCAAACTAATTAAACAGAATAAAGACAATGCAAAAAAAAAAAACATAATGCATAATATGAAAAAGTTAAGCATATAAAATGGACATGTCAAAAAAACAAAGCAAAAGAAAAATGCATAAGTAAAATAATTTTATCCAAACACTGTAAAATAAAACCTCGAAGTGCACTTCAAAACATTTGTAAAATACCTGTATACACAGTTGTAACTTCTCACTCAAAAGAAAGGCCTGTTACATACTTCAGCCTCTTCAACACTTTTGTGGGTGCCTTCACAAAAATAATATTAATAACACTATGCTCAGATTCCACAAACAACACATATATTACTAAGAATTATATAACAATGAGTGACCACCTCATATATAAACGTGAATTATGTTACGGTAATGAAACAGAGAAGAGATTTGAGAGAGAGAGAGAGAGATTTGAGAGCAATGCTACACTCTCTAACACATGCCGCTACGTCTCAAAAGCGAATGAATAATTTTATATGCGTAAATATGCATATTAGGATGAATGGAGGTGGGTGAGTGTACAAGTCCAAGACGAAAACATATTAAGTCATCTCTAGAGGGATATTGAGTAGGGGCCTCTTTGGTTGCGTTCGCCTATGTCTATGAACAAGGCCCCCTTGTTTTGTTACAGGTCCGCTTGGAACAATAAAAAAAAATTAGCTTAACTAAGGCATTCTCAAGATGTGAACAACAACACTCTCCAGAGGCTTACATATAAGCACTTACTCTTTCTCTCTGTCTTACGTATGTTTCAAAATAAAATAAAACGATTACTACTTAACAGTGTTATTTAAATGTGGGAATCTGAACAAAAACATACATTTCATAACATGATACACAGGTTCTGAGGTGAATTAATCACATTACCAAAATTATAATTGCATTACAAAACTACATTATAAGAATATATATATATTATATATATATATATATTATATCATATCTATATATTATATATTATATATATATATATAAGATATATAATATATATATATATATGTAATTATACATTGTTTGCAGCACTACATCTATCTATCAACACTGTGAATCCATCCAAGTAATAGAAATGTGTGGAATGATTATATTATTGAATGTGTCATACAGGAATTGAGAAAATTGAATGACCGTACATTAAACCAGGCTTCTCGTCTCCTCTTTACTCTACCCATTTCAACTGGGAAAAGCAAAGAACAGCCACTCTAAGTTCACCATGGTGGTAGGGAGACTAGCGCCACCTATGTACAGTTAGAATAATAACCAGAGAGGGTTTGACGGACATTTGGACTTAGACTATACATTTTATGGAAAAAACTGTCAGACATAACCATGGTTATATGGGTTGAGAGTAACCCTACATGCTAATGTATTTTGCTATATGAATTTAATGTCAAATTAACTTTAACACCCTCCCTGCAACCACCGGCACAACCGGCCAGCCCACATCTCCCTCCCCACAACCGCCAGCCCAACCGGCCTCCCCCCGCGTCTGTCAGCCCGACCGGCCCTCCCCGCGTCCTGTTCAGCCCAACCGGCCTCCCCGAGTCTGTCCCCAGCCCAACCGGTCCTCCCCGCCCGTCTGTCAGCCCAACCGGCCTCCCCGCGTCTCTCATCCGCCCAACCGGCACTCCCCGCGTCTGTCAGCCCAAACCGGCCTCCCCGCGTCTGTCGCCCAACCGGCCTCCCCGCCCCGTAACCCTCAGCCCAACCGGGCCTCCCCGGCGTCTGTAGCCCAACCGGCCCCCTCCCCGCGTCTGTTTCAGCCCCAACCTGGCCTCCCCGCGTCTGCTCAAGGCCCACAAACCCCGGCCTACCCTAGCGTCTGTCAGGCCCTAAACTGGCCCTCCCTCCTGTCTGTCCAGCCCAAACCGGCCTCCCCTCGTCTGTCAGGCCCAAATCCAGCCCAACCGGCCTCCTTGCGCCTGTTGGCCAACCGGCCTCCCCACCCTCCCTCCATGCAACCGCTGGCCCACCAGCATCCCCATGCCCACTGGCCCAGCAACTGGCATCCCCACCCTCCCCACACCCTTCCGCCCAACCAGCCTCATCACCCACTCTCCCTTCAACCGCCATCCCAACTGGCATCCCTGTGCCCTTTGGCCCAAAGGGCCTCCCCACCCACCTTCCCCACTGGCCCAACCAGCCTCCCCACCCACCCTCCCCTCAACCGCTGGACCAACCAGCAGCCCTGTGCCTACTGGCACAACAGGCCTCCCCATGCCCTTCGGCTCAACCGGCATCCCCATCCACCTTCCTGCACCGCTGCCCCAACTAGCATCCCCACGCCCACCATCCCAACCGACCTCACCGCGCCCTTCGGCCTAACTGGCCTCCTCACCCACTGTCCCTGCAACTGCTGGCCCTAAACCAGCCTTCACACCCGCCTTGCGCCCACTGGCCCAATCAGCCTCCCCACCTACCCTCAAAACGCCCTTCAGCCCAAACTGGCATCCTTGTGCCTGCCGGCCTCCCCACCCACCCCTACACCCACTGGCCCAACCAACCTCCCCAACACCCCCACCTAACCCACCCCCCACCTACCCACCCACCCCATGCCCGCCTTCCCGCCCACCCACCCCACGGCCCACCAGACCAACTGGCCTCCCAAAACCCACCCACCCACCCCACACCCACCTTCCTGCCCACCCACCCCGCACCCACCAGCCCAAACGGTCTCCCCATTCACCCTCCCCTGCCCAAACTGGCCTCTCCACCCATCCTCCCTGCGCCTGCCAGCCCAACCGGCCTCCCCACCCTCCCTCCCCGGGTTTAGTGCCTAAACCTGGTTAGAAAGAAAGAGAGATGAGAGAGAGAGAGAGAGAGAGAGCGTGAGAGAGAGAGAGAGAGAGAGAGAGCATCTTGTGGGGATGCTTCTATCCATTTATTTAACACCTCTGCTTGACTTTAGGTCGGGAATATGCCAGTGAGTCCTGTGATTGCTCATGAGGCTTCCAGGAATCATATGGTTTTCCTGGGGTTTCGATGAATCTTGCGACTTTCCTGGCACCTCAAGAAATCCTGTGATTTTCTTGCAGTTTCGTGGAATCCGAGTTTCCTGGGCTTCAAGGAATCAGTAAAACGCTAACATTTTAACATATTTATTTCCGTACAAGTTAAATTTCCTTCAATGATTAACAAAGCAAACTTATTTCAAAATAAACTTAAAACTTCCCTTACAACAAACTTTCTCTTCAATTTTCTTAATCCGATCCATCTTCGTGAGGTAAGCGCAGACATCATCCCGCCATTTTCTGAAGACGGACTGCTGCCCTGCAGTTTACACGTGTCCTCCTCCAGGTGTCTGTGTTTTTCCTGGAGGTTCTTGAGGTCCCTGAGCTATTTTTCCTTCACTCTTCGCAGCTGTGGAACTTCATCTTCTAGCGACTCGAGGCGACGATCTCGTTCCTTCAGCAGGGATGTCGGCTCGTTCCTCTTGAATTCCGCCACCTGAAGTTCACAATAGATTCCATATTTTATCTCTGAGAGGTCTTCCACTTCCTTCTGCAGACGCTGGAACCAGAGCTCTAGGTTTTTTTTTCTATTTTCTTTTTCTTGGATTTGCGCTGCTCGGTCGCGTCTTTTTTGTTCCTGGAGGTGACTCGCCATCCACGATGCTTCTTCAGTCTTGAGCTGCAGGTCTTTCTCCTTCTGTCGTAGAAGCTTCTCATGCCTATGAAGCTGGCAGTTTGTCTCTGCCAATTGCGCAGTCAGATCCTTTACCTTCTCACTTAGGGCATCGTTTCTCTACCCAAATTCCTTTGCGTTGTCCTTCAGCTGGCGATTTTCTTCGGTGATCTTCAGGATCTTGTCTTCCAGCTGTTGTTTCTCCCTCTTTTCTTTATCGTTCTCCTTCAGAAACAGCGTTTCAGCTTCGAGCGAGTGGGCCCTGTCTTGCCAGTCCTGCTGTTGCAGCACCTCATCAGTGGGCTGTGTCACACGAGTGTGTTCTTCCCAGTCCACCATCTCATGCATCTCTTCATAGTCGAGCCTCTGCTGCAACTGGAGAGTTATCCAGTCCAAGTTCACCTACTGTTCTCTCTGGAACTGGATGGTGTCTCGCAAGGTAGCAATTCTCTGGATGAGTTCCTTTTCCTTGCTCGGGTCTTCGGACATTCATATTATATATATATAATATATATATATATATATCTATATATAGATATATATATATATATATATATATATATATATATATATATAGCATTATATTTATATCATTTACATATAGTTTATATGCCTAGATATATATTTACATACATGGACAGAATAACATTTAAAAAAGCCTCAACTGAAGGCATTATACACGGAAAAATGTTATGGTACACACACTAGATTTCGTATTCCAAACTGAGTAATTTCACATGCACTATTATCATATGTAAATTTACCAATACACAGTTTTTCTACGTTAAAATACAATCTCTCTCTTTCTTTAAATTTATCTATTCCTTAGCATTAAGAACTGACCGCTACAGCAAACAAGATGACTATTTCTGCAGTAGACTTCTCTCAGTATTTCACAGAACATCTGAACCACAACGTCCCAACAACAGCTGCTGCTCAGGCCAGGTAAGTCCATATTTTCTTCAAACTGGAATCCAATATATACTCTCCTCTCTCTCAATTTTTCAATCGTTTTCTATATTTCACGAGAGATATTTCGATTTGTCAAAATATACCAGGAAAGATTTTGGTGTTATGAATTGCTGAAATCTCTCTCTAAGGCTTTGCAGTGACGAACGTATTCTTAATGCTAAGGATTAGATAAATTTAAAAAAAGAGAGAGATTGTATTTTAACGTAGATAAACTGTGTATTGGTATATTTACATATGATAATAGTGCATGTGAAATTACTCAGTTTGGAATACGAAATCTAGTGTGTGTACCATAACATTTTACCGTGTATAATGCCTTCGATCGAGGTTTTTTTAAATATTCTGCCCATGTATGTAAATATATATCTAGGCATATAACACTATATATAAATGATATAATATAAAAAATGATATATATATACTGATATATGATATATATATATATATATAATATATATATATATATATATATCTATATATATATATATATATATATAGATAGATATATATACACACACACACACACACACACACATATATATATATATATATATATATATATATATATATATATATATATATATATATATATATATATATAATATACACACATATATAATGTATTACTATTATAATTGTTCAGAAACGCAACCCTATTCATGTGGAACCAACCCAAAGGGTCCACTGACTTGAAATTCAAGCCTCCAAAGAACACAGTGTTTATTCGAAAGAAGCAACTGAGGGTAACAGATAACACAGAAAGAAGAGATCAGTTATTTGAACAGATAAAATAATTGACCACATTTATAAGTAAACAGATGAACATGTAAGGAAATTATAAAATACGCACTATTACCCGTCATATCAAGTTAATCTATTTTTATTCATAGCTGTGGTCATAAATAAGTATTTACTCCAACGGGAAAAATGTTGTTTCTGAATACGCCATGTTGAAAAAAGAAAGAGAAAAAAACTTCTGGCAACGGATGGTGATCCTAGAAAACATTACCATTAACAACAGTAGTCATTTCTTCTTTTTTCTCTCTCACAACAGTAGTCATTTCTTCTTTTTTTCTCTCTCTCTTGGGACTGTTGCAACACCAAGTATTTTACGCCCACACACACACACACACACACACACACACACACACACACACACACACAAAACACACATGCTCGCGCGCATGCGAGCTATGCTTTCTTAAGGGCTGTTATTATTGTGATGAGTGGTGCGTCTCAATGTTCCCTTTCAGGTGTGCATAGTTCTGCTTCTATTTTTTTTTTCTAAAAGGTGGCCAGTCTGAGGGACACTGTATATGTTGTATGTATTGTATATGTTGTATGTATGTATGTATGATGTATATATGCATATAATGTCCCACAGACTAGTCACCTTTTAGAATCAGAAGGACAGAAGCCGAACTACGCTCACCTGAATGGGAACATTGAGACGCACCACTCATCACAATAATAATAGCCCTTACGAAAGCATACCTACAATATGTGTGATCCACAGTTTGGCTTTTTATCCCTTCTGCAAATTTCTAACCCAAGTAAGATGTGGTCTCGCTCTTTGTTCTAGGCATGAAATCTTAATCACAAAATTGACAAAAATCAGTTATGAATCTCCCATGTCACATATTATTAACAACAGGCTTCTGACACTGACCTGCAGACATTTTTAAGGCATATTTAAACCTAAGGAGCTACTCCCAGATCTTATAAGAGAAACTATTTATTTTACTATAGTATAAATGTAATTGCAATCTGCATTAATTCATATTAATACAGTTGTGATTCGGGGAGAGTACACTGCATGTAATTTACAGAACCAGATCAAATTATCTGAACCATGACATGAAAGTTATTTGGACATCTTCAAGTGCAATTACTACCAAGAGGTACTTATAGAGTGAAGCTGTGTAACATGTCACAGTCATACTGGCCTATAATTCAATGTATTTAATTACATTGTACAGTCTAAGTTAGGCTTCCCTGTAAGAATAACTTAACTTTCATAACTAGCCAAGACTTGGGCTGTATTTCATAGTCTGTGGAGAGGAACAGATAGAAAAAATCAGCATTCCTGAAGGTTGCCAAGTTAGGCTACCTTTGCTAAGCTAAGGTTAGGCTATGGTAGGGTACCCTGGGTTATTTGATGAGCAACCCTGGTGGACTAACTAGTTGGTTAAGTTTACTTGTAGACCAGCTAGTTATTAAAATTTACTTTTAGAGCTATAATGTACTATGAATTTGAAGTATCCTTTAGGGTAAAAATGATAATGGTATATTTAAAGACTAGCCTACTAACTTTAAGTTCAGCCGAGTCTTCTGCATAGATGGGGGATTGAGAACTTATTAATAACATGGTAAATAACAACATAACACTTCATTAAGAATTAAAACTGCAGCAGGCCTAGGGCTAGGCCTCAAGACACTATGTACAGTCAACTCTAAAAGTCCATCTACACTCTGATCACCATTTTAATGATACATAGATGGCGCTAGTCCTCGTCATCACCAGGGTGAACATAGAGCGTCCGTTCTTCGCTATTCCCAGTTGAAATGGGTGGAGTAAAGGGAGGAGGATAAGCCTGTTTTAACATATGAAAATTCTATTTTGTCCACTACTGTATGACACATGCAATGATAATAATCATTCCACACATTTCGAGTGCCTGGATAGATTCACAGGGTTCATATATACAGTAGATAGATGTAGTTCTTCAAACAATATATATTTAGATTTTCTAGCCATGGCCTATATGTTAAATACGGCATTGTCTAATAAACTCTATTCTACTTTAAACCTATTCATTTTTGCTAACATTTGTATTAGGAATGTAGTTTTAATGTTCTCCATTCTTGTTATTTTCATTATGATAATTTCTAGCAGTAGCTGCATCACCCCTATCAGTAGAACGTAGTAGTAGTAGTAGTAGTAATAGTAGGAGGAGGAGGAGGAGGAGGAGGAGGAGGACCGAGGCATAGAGAGAGTGCGCGTGAATGTGTTCTGTATAAGTTCTTGTCTGTGGAGTGAAGTGGTTGAATCACCTATTAGAAAGTTTAAAGTTTCTTTCGTAGAATTGCGTTGCATAATTAAACATATTTTGTATTTCAGACGTCTTCTAGGAAAACTTCACTCATATAGAAAAATGTTAGCTATATTTGATTATCTTTTCACGTTTTTTCTATTTTGAATATTATTTCAGTTTTGAGGTGTTTCAAGTGATGACAATTATTGTTAAGCATCGTTCTTTAGCATTTTCCATTTTTGATTCTCCATTTTTGACATGGCAACAGTAAAATGCACGACAATGTGGATGGACCAAGTAACCCATTCAGTGAAACTAGCAAATTGATTTGAAAATGGAAAAAAATACAGGATACAAATCATATCTCCATAAGATGAATTATTTTTTTACATCACGCTTTCATAAAGGGTTTAAATACCATTAAAATATACATTTGTGAGGATGAAAAGATTTAAGCATTGAATAAGTGTTATCTGTGATGAATGCAGACCAGTATGAGAGAACTCGAAAGGATAAAAACTAAAAAGCATTTAAGCAAAAAATCATATAAATCGTATTCACTTTACAAATGGATGTGATCATATGTTCTATAGAAACTATATTTATACATTTAAATAGATTTCCTGATAGGCATAAGAGCAAACTGCCATGCATGACTGTTATAAAAGGAACTTAAATGACAGATGATTACTTAATACACCTAAGTGGACTTCAATGTAGACCACTGTCTTCTTGACGATCTCTCTCTCTCTCTCCCTCTCTCTCTCTCTCTCTCTCCAGATAAACCTAATAATTATTTTGTCTCTACCAAACAATGAAAAGAAAGGAAAAGATAAAAATCGAATTCGCAATAGTAAGATAATGGTAAATAGATTTATGTAGAACAGCTTTTACTAGACGATGCCGAATTCAACTTGCGGCAAGAAAACTGCATTTCACTTCTTTTACAAAATCCCAAATTAGCCTTTCATTATGTTAGTATTATATATAAAATTATACAGTGTTTGAAGCACTACGTCTATCTACTGTTTATATCAACCCTGTGAATCTATCCAAGCATTAGAAATGTGTGGAATGATTATCATTGTATGTGTCATACAGGGGTGGACAAAATACCTTAACTATCGCATGTTAAACCAGGCTTCTCCTCTTCTCTGTGCTCTACCCACTTCAACTGGGAAGAGCAAAGAACGGCCACTCATGGCGGAGGAAGACGGCGAAAGTCCCAAGATCTTCGCAGTTGGTGGACTAACTTTAAGAAAGCTCACGTAATGCAAATCCAAGATGTTACGTGTACAAAGTCGGTGAAAGTGATAATAAACTTGAGGATTTATGAGGCAAGGCCCTTTATAGAGTTATCTTCAACCTTTAGTGAAATGATTCACTTATTTAAAGTGTGAATATCGTTAGAGATTTAAGTTTTTTAGATTCTTAGAACACTCTTTTGTGATTTTGAGTCAATCTTATTTTGAGCTTTAAATACATCGCTCACTACAGTTTAGCACTTTTTCCCGTAGGTGGAAGTTTCGCTGAAAGGTGGAACATTTGGGTGCAGAGAGGTCGCGAGTCCCTTTCGGGCATTTTCAACAATTTAGGCTGGGATTCGAACACTTATTTTCAAGAAGCTATAGCCTTCTATAAGTAGCCTGAAAACTATAGTTTTTGGTAATAAAGATATTTAATTTTATTTCAGTTTTCTCTTAACCTCGTCATTAGTCTTTCCATAAGTATTATTTTACAAGTCCCAATTTATTTCTATAACCATTTTAGGATTATAGATGCATTTGGCATAAAAAATGATGAAACTTTGTCTCTGAACATTTTTTGAGGAAATCCACCATATCCGAGGTATGAATGTTTACATAATCACCATCCTTGAAATATTTGTAAGTGTTTTTGTTTAACACTGACACAGTCTGTGATCTGATGGGAGTTTGTTTTTCCATAAAATTGCACTATGATTCTGATACGAGTTTGTTCTTCCTTAAAATTGCATTGTGGGTAGTTACGTCCCATATCTGAGAGTCACGTGACCAAGGGAAAACTTTGCAGGTGTCAGACATTTTAACTTGTCATTTGGTTCGGTCATTTATGGAGTGAAGTTATGTAGTGTGTGTGTGTGTGTTCCTCCTGTAATTTCGATTATTTTCGGTTAATTCATAACTTTTATGAATATGAACTGCAATGATTCGATTTTTTTTAGGTAACATGGAGTGTTACATGCAACAGTGGAATGTTTTAAGTGTAGTAAGCAATACTGTATAAACTTAGTTAAGACAAAGGTGGTACGGTAATTGCTAACTTCCTGTAAACCCTGTGTCTAACGTGCCCAGCGCAATATTACCGCTTGTCAGCCACCCCTTTACTGAAAGTAGACGTTAAAAAAGGACAGTTAAGGCAGCGTCACCCTCCGCCCTCCGGTAGTGTGCCGTGTGAATAGTACTGATCCACTATACTCGGTTTTTTTCCATCTGTCCCCCCGCCTGTGGTGTTTGCGTATGGTAACACTGCGTCCCGGGCTTTAGATAGTTACATTCAGCTTACATTCAACAATTATAACAATATCCTATTTGCAATATTAACGGTGTAATTCGCATACAGTAAATTATTAAAACACTTTTCAGTTGTAAATCTACACCCAGGTAACCTTTTATTTACCTAAAACTTACACATAGCGTAACTATCTAAAGCCCGGGACGCAGTGTTACCATATGCAAACACCACAGGCGGGTGGACAGATGGAAAAAACAGAGTATAGGTCCGGAATTGTGTCCTTTGTAACCAGCTGGCTTATCATGACAACAGTTCTAACTCAGTTTCTCTTAAATACTTATGTATTTGTGTTTTAATGTGTTTTGAACGATTATGATCATGTTACATGTGGGAAATGAGTTGTCTTTGTTGGATGTAGTGGGGGTGTAGAATAATTCAAAAAGCAACTCATTTCCCACACGATCATTCAATATACATTAAAACTATGAAAATACATAATTATTAATAAAAGCAGATTTATTTTTAGCGAATCATCATCTCCTTCCCCTGAAAGGTGCACTAGTAGATTGTGCAACTTTCTCTTGCCCATAATTGCCTGCCTCAAGTTGCAGGCTGCAGAGGGATGTAACACATGCTTTAAGTAGTACACGCGCTTCAATTCTCTTGCAAATCTTTGTCAGTGGAGCCTCTCGTTCACGCCTATTACACAATTCTTTCAAATATGATTTCCCGTGCATTTCATGGTTTCTGTAATCAATAAAACTCATTGTTTCCTTATCTACCATATGGTGACATTATAGATGTTCACCTCCTTCAGCATTTCAAGACTTAAAAAAATGTATGAAAATACGAATGATACAGTAAGTGATGCACGACATAGTTCAAGAGATTCCCGAAAATGTCAGGGTGCCTTATGTTTCCACTTTCCTAGCACTTCAAAAACAGAACAGCAGTCAGTAGTTGTGGAAGGTCAATCTGATTCAGTCATTCTAAACTGACTACTACCTTGGTGAAATTGTGCGGTATGACCTGGACAGTGTTGTGTTAAGAACTGCCCATAGTTAGGGATTCTAATGCAACGTGTTTCAAGGCTATGGAATATCAAAAGTAAGGTTGAAAATCTCTTGGGGGAAGAAAACCTCGTTTAAGTGGATGACCAATCTAACTCTTGAGGTCAACAGCAAGCGCACACATCCACAAACATCAGGTCACCCTACTGTCAACTGCTACTGCACTTGTAGTAAACTTTAAAAACCTTGATATTCTTGCCTGGAGAAGTAATAAAGGGTTGTCAACCCCACAGTGTAAAATAAATGCCTTGTATATCGCAGAGACCCTTCCCTGCACGGGTCAATGTCAATAATTCTTTTCAGTCCCCAGAAGCATCACGGAAAAAAAAATGGTAGCACCCTCAAGGTTCTGTGTGGTGTGATGGGAACTTCGCCTAGGTCTAAGGCATACATATTCTAAAATGTATAATTTGTGATACAGTCTGTCAACCAAAATTGATACCGAGGAAATAATGTACACGGGTCAAAAGTAGGTGGAGGCTGTTTGAAGGTTTGTGTATTTTGTTTACAAAATGATTGGTTGACTTTATGGTATTTAGGACAAATTGCAAGTCGAATGTCGTGTGGTGAGGTTGGCGGTAGTCTCTGCTTTCTTATTGTGTGCTGGTGTAGATTCGAATCTCATAAGGGAAACGAGACAATCACCATTGATAAGAAAGCAGAGACTACCGCCAACCTCACCACACGACATTCGACTTGCAATTTGTCCTAAATACCATAAAGTCAACCAATCATTTTGTAAACAAAATACACAAACCTTCAAACAGCCTCCACCTACTTTTGACCCGTGTACATTATTTCCTCGGTATCAATTTTGGTTGACAGACTGTATCACAAATTATACATTTTAGAATATGTATGCCTTAGACCCAGGCGAAGTTCACCTTTACGTGAACATGTTAATTAGTGTAAGACGAGGATCATTATGTCAGAGCCGAGGAGGCTCCGCATATCCTTACTGAGATTAACCTTCGCCTTCCTTCACCTCCCGAACAGGACCTAACAAAATTAAAGCTGCTTTATCGGGAACAATGTTCAGAACTTACCTCCTCTTGCCAAATGGTTGATCTCTATGACAGGAAATTAAATGCATCTCATAATATATAAAAAAATATGCATCATAGCATAGAAAATATTAACACATGGTAAATTATTTAAATATCCGATTTATTCTGGTGAAAGGTACGGACAGTATACTATACTACTACTACTACTACTACTACTACTCTTATAATAATAATAATAATAATAATAATAATAATAATAATAAACTCTCTTCGAGAGAAAACAATTCAAAGAAGAAAACTGTTTGCAAGGATAATTCGAGATTAAAATACCAACGTCTACTTCTTTGAGGAAGTTTCGGAAGCGTTTTATCTTGAAGCTTACAATCAAACTCTAAGAAAAGCGTCAGCAAGACAAACTGTTTCGCACTTTTTCAGTCTCAAAAGAGTAGCATCACATTCCAACACGAGACAAATGCAAATTTCGGATACGAAATCAGCGTCGCACAACTATCAGGAAGTGAAGATGTCATTGCGCTTCCTGTTCTCTTTCCTCTTCCTCCGTTCTTTCCTCACTTCTCCGTCGTCCAGTTTCCCTTCTACTCCATCTTTTATCTTTATTCTTCAGATAATAAAGAGTTCTGCTCTATATCGGTTAATGGTAGATCTTCCATCCATTGTCTGATTTCTCTCTGTCGCGTTTGAATTCTTCCTTTGAGGCTCGCAGAAATGTATGCATATTACAAATTAAACAGATATTACTCTTTTTCCATTCCTTTCTTTACCTGGTAGCAAACCAGCGTCCTTACGGTGACTGGAACGGCGGCCAAAGAAAAAGAATAAATCGGTGGAAAACGAATTTCATTCAATGTTCATACGCACTGCACTTGCATGAGTATTCACTAAACGCTATCAAGGAGAGATCTCGAAATGGGAACGAACGGAGAGCACAATAAGGAGAGTGGCCATGTGGTTGGCTTTCCGGTAAGACATGGTGTAACAAATGCGAACGTTCGGCTTTTAGTAAGATAAAATGAAGTCTGAAAAAATGCTAAAGGATCTGATTCTTGCGGAATTGTGGAGGGATGTGTCTGGCATCACCGTCAAAAACTTAGAGTCAGAGGGGTGGGCAACATATCTTTTTGGCCTCCTTGATCACCACACATTAATGGCCAAAATAAAAGAATTTTTGACCATAAAAATGGTTAAACGAAAAAAAATTGGAAACCGCTATTCGTATGAATGTAAGGCATAGGACAACAAAAGTGAAATCATAAAAACACATCCAATGCTCTAGTGCCCGTCTCAAAGTTTAATTGATATCAGATTTTATAGTATTTCTCTCTCTCTGTTTCTGGAAAATAGTCAATCATGGGAAAGAAGTTCATAGAAGAAAAAAGATGCAGAATATCAAAATACATCCTGTGATGCCACTTTTAACTTTATACCTCAAATTATATAGGAGATATTGCAATTAAAGACGAAAAAGCATAGAAGACACAAGTAGAGTATCAAAATACACCATATGATGTAATTCTTAACAAGATAACTCCAACTATATAGGAGATATTGCAATTGAAATTTTAAGTAATTCAGGTTCATCGTAAAACAACAGGAAAAACAGCCTTTTTTAAGTAACTCACAAATGGTTATTTAAAAAAAAAAAAGATACATGGAATTAAAAAAAAATAATCAGAATATCAAAATATATCACAGTCATCATTAACTTCATAATAGCACTAATAATATTGGAGTTATTGCAATTCCTTTTTTGAGTATTTCAATTCCATCATGAAATATCAAAACAAAAGGCAAATTCAAGTTTTAACTTAATATCTCTGAATATAGCGAATATTTTCCAAATTTTGTTTTCAACACCTACTTTGCGGTACAAGAGGCAGTCTATGAGAGAACAAAGATCCTGATAAAGGTACTACAGTTCTAATAATATCTGTAATTTGTTTAAGAAAAGCTATAAATAATATATATATATATATATTTATATATATATATATATATATATATATATATATATATATATATATAACCACTGCCCGAGAACTGGAACTAGATATATTCAGCTTTACCATATCATAAAAGAGGAAGTGAAACAACGATGAACGATGAGTTTAAATATCTGATAGCAATTGGAATTGTTTGAACAAACATCTCATTCTTCCTTGACTTCAAATAACCGACCATCACGTGCACAGATAAATACAAGTAGTGACCACATTGTGTATAGAAACTACGAAACTACTGCAGCATGGAGATACCTGACTACCTTCAACATTACAACCTGAACCAACGGAAGAGAAGTTATACAAGAGAAAGAGAATTAAGCAGAGGCAGAGTTGGGAGATGAAACAACTTTTTATTTCCTGATATATTCCATCATAAAAACATGTTGTAGCGTGTAGCATGAGATATATTATTCAGGACTATAGAATGAATTTATATTATTCAAGAATAATACTATATAAAGTTCGTTGATGTTAGGCAAATAGTCCGGTAATAGTAAAGCTGGGCAAAATGCGCAAATCTTTCGTCTCCTTCCCTTGAAGGAACTTCTCTCGTCTTTCACAAATAGCTGCTATCATAACTTCGGGCCGACAAATCAAAAAGTTACCGTCGAAACCGTCGGAGCACAAAAGAGGCCATCTGGTCATGCCATTCCCAGTTTGGCAATCTACCGCCAGCAGACAGACTGCGGCAACTCGCAGTGGAATTCATATTTAATAACGAGTCCGGGAAAACAACTCTGCGTTCTTACAAAGAAGGACTGAAGTTGCAACTTCCACTAGTACTTACATTTAAACTCGCTCGCAGAGACAAAGGAAAGGTTTGTGAAGACTGGAGCAACGTTCGCAAGTCGAGATTCGCTTTTCGCACAAGTTGAAGGTGGCAGTAAATAAAAGGTGAAAAAGGATTTGGACTTGCTCTGAGAATCCTGTAGATGTTATATGGCCAGTGCCTACGCGTTTTATTCACATTAGCACACAGTATAAATGCATAAATATATCAAACACCAATGGGATGAAATGAAAAACCGTATTAAATCCAGACCGGTGTAGGCTAAGCAATCTTTAGAGGACTGACCAAGTCGTAGAAATTCAATATATACTGTAATAAGTTCTTAAATTATTTCTTTGGTTTCTCTCTGACGTAAATTAAATTATCATTTTTACATAAGTCACGAGAAACGGCTTGTCGGTTGGCTCTTTTTCGCTCCCCTCAAGGGTTTTGTATTAAGTATTGTTATATAGCTGTATTTATCCGTTTGTTTCTCTTCTTCATATTTCAACGAGCGGAGTTTCGTCTTCAGTAATTGCCTCTTTTCGCCGGATGGTTTAACACTGCCTTTCTTGTCGCCCTTGTGTGTGTGTGTGTGTGTGTGTGTGTGTGTGTGTGTGTGTGTGTGTGTGTGGGGGGGGGGGGGGCGGGGGGGGGGGGGGGGGGGGCGGCTGTGCATCATGCGAAGTATATCGTTACGGCCCCGAAGGAAGGAAGGTTCAGCACCTTATATTCACTCGGCACTTCGCCGTTCGTTGTTGTCTGCAACTCTGCCTTTTGGTAAAGGCCAGACATTCAGACGCTCACTTTCTTCAACGTCTTCTGCTGTTGGTGGTTAGGGTGTGCCTCGTGCCCTCCTGTGCGAGTTTGTTTCTGGGTTTCGCTTTTGCCCACATGCGAGCAAGGTCCTTTCCTTGCACTTATGAGCGTTCTGCTCTAACCTCCGAGAATCGTCAGGAGGCCTCCTGAGGCCGGAGATGGTTGAGCATCCCCTTTAGCCCATGATTACTTTAACCTTTTACGCCGGTGGCGTCACCCGTCGGAGGATTATTACTCGAAGTGGAAGCGCCCGTCAAAGCCTTTATGAAAGGATAGCCATTCTCAGCTGCACGCAGCTTTGGTGTAGTATATACATCGTGTAGGTTGAAGGACAGTTTTTCCAGCTACACACAATTTTGATGTAAACACATCGTTTGTGAATAAATAAGTATTAAATTTTAGCAACTGGTTTTTGTCACCGTCTTTCAGTGTTTGTTTCTTGAAGTTTGGTGTGTGGTTCATCTTTGTCTGGACTGGCAATTGATTTACTGAGAAGACCACCTGGTTAAAAACAAAAGATTTTCTTGTGGCTCTTGTTAAAATTTCAGAGTTCATAACAATCTATACTTGAAAGACAGTACGTACGAACGTTCAGGTAGTATATATGTGCTGTCTTGCTAGTATTAACTGTTGAATTTCTACCACTCTATCAGTCATGTTAAGATGTCTTGGTAATAAAAAGCCGAAACCGATCAGGATTTACAACAGTTTTAGATGAAAACAAAGTTCAGCGGTCGCAGTAATCAATGTATAAATTAGAGACTGTAAAGTAAATATTTTCTGATCACAAATATGAACCACAGCCGGCGGTCATTAATAACTGAGAGGCGGCTAAAAAAATCACCACATTTTAATTTTCAAAAGAAAGTCACATGTCGCAGCATCACTAAGAAATGGCTATAAAAGCTAATCGAAGAGTTCAAAATCAAATCAGAAGTTGCAGCCTGGAGAATAATTCTCAACTGAGATGACAAAATCAAGGCAGAGATTGCATTAATTAACTGACTGCAAATGATGGTAATACCGCCTAGCTTTTTTTTCTTTCAAATGAAGAGAAGTCCTCCAGAATTACAGATATAAATGTAACTCTTAATTGAACGACTTCATACAATCCTTGCTGACCTATCTTCTGGGGCGGAAATTAATCCAATCAATTTGAAGAAATATTTACTAGAAACGGCGGAGTAAATACATAGAGCATTATAGCTGGTATATATGCCTACTGGACCACTTCAGAGGAGGCCCAAGAAGCTCGAAGCGCCTCAGTGGCGTGGTCGGTGTGGTGTTGGCGTACCAACTCTGCGGCAGCGAGTTCGATTCTCGAGCATTCCACGGAGGGGTAAGAGATGTGTATTTCTGGTGATAGAAGTTCACTCTCGATGTGGTTCGGAAGTCACGTAAAGCCGTTGGCCCCGCTGTTGAATAACCACTGGTTCCATGCAACGTAAAAACACCATACAAACAAACAAACAAAGAAGCTCGAAATGAAAAATTTAGAAGATACAGAGATCAATCAAGATATAATGATAAGACTACAGTGTTCTTCAGATCCTGACACCTTGAAGTCCCTTGAGGAACAGAGCAGAGAGGAGGAAAAGATCTCTTCCTGATGACGCTTCAGTGCTTTTAAAACTTGACGATAATGATTCAAGTAATGATAGTTAACTAGTTATTATGTTTAACGTTCATTGTGTAAGTACAGTAAAATTGTCAGTAAGTATTGGTCTATTTATATGGTTAGTTTAATTTCCAGTTGTTTGAAGTGATTGTTTGAAGTTAAGAATAAATTTTAAGTCAGATAAGAATAAGAATCATTTCCAGCTGTTTTACACATAATTGTAAAAAAATGGGACTCTTCAAATACTATAAAGTCCCTATATTGCATACCTTCTCAAATACGTTAAGGAAATAATTTGAAAAAGTTAATATTGTTAAAAAAAAAATTTCGTGAGCCTTTTTGGTCCCCTAGGTCTTGATAAGGTGCAATGACAACCCGAAAGATCATGATATTTGATCCTACTTCATTGTTATATTCGAGATATCGAATTTGGTTAAAATGGTTAACCTTAATGGGGCCAGGGGCTGATCCTCCCCCACCCCCCTTCCTTCGCCCTCACCCATCACAAGCGAGACATATAGGAGAAATAATCTTATGAAATTTACTCTGTCCATTTACGTCCACTCTTAAAAATTTTCACCGAAATACACAGACAGACAGACAGACAGACAGACAGACAGACAGACAGACAGACAGACAGACAGACAGACAGACAGACAGACAGACAGACCCTGGTGGAGGTAATTCACAAGAGTCATTTCAACGAAATAATAACTATTTCTTGAATAAAACAATGAAAATTAAGCGAAGAATTATTTCGCTCCACTGTGCACTGGTTGCATTAATAATGTCAGCAAAATCATTTTTATCTATGTTTGCAAACTCAAAGTGGAGGTTGCATTTTATCATTCTGAGATTATAAAACATATTTTAGTTATGTAGATTCCTCAGGAATTCCCAGAATTCCTAGTTATGCCAGAAACTTCAATGTACGGTAGACTCACATTTGAAAATAGATACCGAGAAAGAAAGAAAGAAAAAAAAAAAGGCTGAGTAAACTCCAAAGAATAACATCCCTTTTATTCAGCGTTGAATATTTACATTTCAATGACTTCTTAAACCGCAGCAGGAGATTCTTTTCCCTGTAAACATCCAAACAAAACGCCACGGAAGAAAAACACACCTCAGGCTCAGTAACGGGCTCTTTTATGCAAATCGGTGATTTACATAGGATTAAACAAAATCATTTCGTAGTGCCGTGTGCGAGTCTCCATCGTTTTGTTTTGTGAATATTGTCTTTTCTTGTAAAAAAAAAGGTCTACCAATGTTCTTTTTATTTTGTGATCCATCGTCTGCACTAAACATAACTTCGAGTTTCTCTCTCTCTCTCTCTAAATATACTGAAAAACCATTATAAATTAAGGTGCAAAAAAAGCAAAATACTTTAATACTCTTCCAGGAACAGTGTTAGTAAATCCCATACCAATCTAAAATCCATTACACAAAACAAATTTACATTCAGACTGACGGGCTAATTATAATTTTGGGTACAGATTAAGGATGGTCATTAGTGTTTTCAGGAGGCTATGCAAAACACGTTCTTTAATAACAATTATTATTATAATAATAATAACACGTGAACAATTCAGCATTCCTGAGAAATTCGAGATAACACTATTCATATAAAAACTTTCCCCTAATGATCTCGACGATGCATATTCTAACTGTTTTACATTATAAACCTCTGCAATTAAGCCCTCGAAGTGACTCGGATGTGCAAGAACACTGAGAGAATGTTAAAAAGCAACCTGTATTTTGTTTTACCTGATCTGGACGGTAATCATTTTCCCTGCAGTCATCTAGGTTGCGATGGCGCGACACTTGTGGCACTTTGGATTTGAGGATTTCTCATCATAGTCCGCGCTCTGTTTTACAACGCAAAGCTACACCAAAGTTACTCAGGCAGATCAAAGATCGGGAAAGAATAATAATAAGGATTTAAACGCTATCGACAAGAAGTCTCCGTTGAATGTAGAAATATAGCGGTAATAACAGCTGTAAACAGCAGTAGAAATGACAGATAATAAAGTCAAGAAGACTGACAAGACCCTTTTCGAAGATAAGACGGCTGGAAAGAATTCTGTACGTTTAGTGCACAGCTCGGTGACTTACTTTCTTCAGCCTCGCTTTCAAATTCTCTTCCTGCTTCTGTTTTTCCAGTCTCGTCACACTTCTTCCTTCAAGAGACAGAGAGGTCTATCGCTTCCTCCAAGATTAAGACCCACCCGTCTTGTTTCCTTCGGGCCTGGGCTGGAAAAGGGAATTTGCTGCAGGTGCTCTTCCCATTGGTTTTTTTATCACAAAGAGGGGAAACAAAAAGATCCCACGGATATAATGGCAAATCGTGACATAAAAAACACAGTTCATACCTACTAGAGGTGAATCGGATATCCACATCCGTATCCGCAGATTATCCGTATTTTTTTTATAAATCCGCATCAGCATTGACAATTCTTAACATCCACATCCGCATCCGCATTAGCTTTGCGAGCAACATCAGCATCCATAGTTTGAGAATTCGGATATGAGAAGATCATACCTCGCTCAGTGTTCAGTAGTTCACACTCATACATTGCAGCTAAAAGTACTTTTTATTTATTTATTTATTTATTTTTTTTTGGGGGGGAGGTCGTTAAATTTGGCTTTTTCCTTTTATTACACAGAATACATGATACACAATTACACATTTCATCCAGTATATACTTTATAAGTAGCTCTGTTACAGCATTTGTTTTAAAGCATATTTGTTTAAGCAATTTCATGTCATTTACAGGAGTTGTAACTATACAGGCAGGGTATTGCATTTTTTTAGGAAACTCTCTCTCTCTCTCTCTCTCTCTCTCTCTCTCTCTCTCTCTCTCTCTCTCTCTCTCTCTCTAATGCAAAGAATAGCTTTGAGTTTTGTTACCCATATTATGCAATGAGCATCGTTCATAAGAAAGTATACACTCACATACATGAGTATCACTTACGTTTCTACTTTCAATTATTACATCAAATATTGTGTGGTAACACATAATTTCGAATTATTTGGCTGAAAATCATCTTTAACAATTAAATATATTAAAATTGTTTAAATTTACAAAGTATCTGCATCCGGGGGGGTAAGGTCATCAAATATCCGCAACTGCAATCACATCCGCAACTTTAATGGATTGATATCCGCATCAGCAAATGTAACAAAATTGATAGCCGCACCCGCATTCGTAAATCCCATTTTCACACATCCGATACATCTCTAAATACCTGCATACATGTACACATGCTCTAGTGTCCACATACACACACACACACACACACACACACACACAGATAATTTCAATAGAGGAGACAGAGCCGGAGTTCCCCTCGTGAATGACGCTGAGCTCAGGAAGGGAAGGAAGCGAGGGGAGGGATGGGGAAGGATGAAAAAGATATCCTCATTGCGTCCCTTCAAGAGGAAGCGAAGGGGAAAGTAATTAACCCAAAAACATTCTCAGAGACATGTTATGATAAAAGGGGGAAATACCTGAATCGCAGGAAGTAATTATCTTGAAAGGATAAAGGATTATCCTAATCCGATTGAGGATGGGGTGTAATTCCTCACAAAAGATCCGGACTTAAAATTTTTGGAGGGACAAGGTAAAGGGTATTTATTCCTCTACAGTTATTAGGAATAACATGTACGTTTAATACAAAGGTATTTATTCTCATATTATTATAATTCATTCATGTCATGTGGATAAATTTTGATGAAAAATGCTATAAAACCATCAACGGACAACGTATATCAACATTAAGTTCAAAAACTTGACCGAAATCATTAGTTCATTTCAAAATATACGGTATTTGTCTAACGACAACGATAGTCATTGAGAATGATTCAAATTGTAGTAACAACTCGAATGATGTTTCACACAGTGATAGTTTAGTTGTGAAGGGCCCCAGACGGCCATATACACCGTTATCAAGCTTGTCAACTGTATGAGAACTTTACATAAACTTCGAACATGAGTGATATAAATCTTCACTTTAGTGAAGCTGAAGGTCAGCAGATGAAGGAAGCACTGGAAGTCGCAGGAGTTCCGCTTGCTAAAGGGTGGTGGTGTGAGGGGCGGAGCGGATCAGCCTGCTGACTTCAGGGGATGCAAGAATGGGAGACCTGTCGGGGCATGTAGTCCACGAGTTCTCGAAAGCAATGATCAAAACAAAATATGCCGTGTTTCCGATTTATCGCTCTATCTTCCAATAATTATTCAAGGTGATTCTAATCGTATATCACTTGAAGAATATATTACAAGTAATAATGAAGCAAACAATTTGAAGGAAGGAAGGAAGGACTATGAAATTAAGGCTAAGGGCCAAGAGCTGCGATGAATGAGGTCATTCAGCGCTGGAAGGGTAAATAAAAGTAAAAAGGTTTTAAAGGTGTAACAGGAGGAAAAGCTCTCAGTTGCTCTATGAAACACTCTTTCGGTGAAGGTGAAGCGTAAGATGGAAGATAGATAATATGAACGGAGGCACAGTAAAAGGTATGAAAAGGGTTGCAGCTAGGGCCCAAAGGGACGCTCCAAAGACCCTTAAGCCTAAAGTGCAATGATGGTGCGGCTACACGCGAGCCATCGTGCGGGCTACCTGAAGAAAATCATTAGTTGTCTCGCGTACCCGAACCACTCGACAAATGCGAAGAAAGAAGAAAACGCTAATCCTAAGATCACGTTCTTTGCATTATTTCAGGCACCATTATTTGCTATAAAGTCATGCTTGTTATCAATGAACAGACCAGAAGGCAGAGCACTCGACCGTATGTGTATCCATTTGAATGGCTTATCTCTCTCTCTCTCTTTTGTATATTTGTTTCTTTGCGTTCGTAAAAAAACACAAATGCCTTGTTGTTACTCTCTCTTTTTACCTGTTGAGAGAGGAGGACTACATTTCGGCCTGCATAGGCCTAATATATCGTAGGAGTGCGAACTAATAAATGACTTTTAATCAGACCCGACCTTTCGCTGGTATACCTGCATCCCACAATTAAATGGCGATTACACATTTCTTTCCCCCATTGCAGTCCATTTGTTTTAAATTTCAGTTATGCAAGGCAAGTCTATTGATTGAATAATGTCATGCACGAACTATTTTAAAAAGGCGATTCTCACGTGAAAAGATTAGTTGAAGGTGCTACTATAAACAAGGGACAGACAATCTTACAAAACAACAGGACATTTGCAAAATGAAGGCCCTTTTATCAACTAATTTATTGCCAAACACTACATAAAACATTTAAATGTCAAAAATAAGAGTTTGGCGGTTGTTATCTTCTCTCCCCGCCCCCATTTTAAAAACTTCACAGGATAACTACCCTCTCGCTCTGTATTTTAACGTAAACACTGATCTGTTCAGGTGTTCGAAAGTCTTTGCTTTTGTATTTTACCTAGTAATATAGTTCTCTATATAATTATGCATTTTTATTACACATAATAATAATAATAATAATAATAATAATAATAATAATAATGTTCTAAAGGGTCCACAATAATAACAAAGTGATAATAATAATAATAATAAAATAATAATAATAATAATAATATTAATAAAATAATAATAATAATAATCTAATAATAATAATAATAAATAATAAATCATCCCTCCACTGGAGCCTGTGCAAGAAACATCAGCTACCTTGCAGTAATACGTGGTACGAGCCAACCAACCTGAGGGAGTGATAGAGAACGATCACGCAAAGATCCTCTGGGACTATGGTATCAGGACGGATAGAGTGATACGTGCAAACAGACCAGACGTGACGTTGATTGACAAAGTCAAGAAGAAAGTATCACTCACTGATGTCGCAATACCATGGGACACCAGAGTTGAAGAGAAAGAGAGGGAAAAAATAAAAAAGGATAAGTATCAAGATCTGATATAGAAATAAGAAGGATATGGGATATGCCAGTGGAAATCGTACCCATAATCATAGGAGCACTAGGCACGATCCCAAGCTCCCCTGAAAAGGACTCTAGAAAAAAACTAGAGGCTGAAGTAGCTCCAGGACTCATGCAGAAGAGTGTGATCCTAGAAACGGCACACATAGTAAGAAAAGTGATGGAACTCCTAAGGAGCAGGATGGCAAACCCGGAACCCCACACTATAAATACCACCCAGTCGAATTGGAGGACTGTGATAGAACAAAAAAAAAAAAAATAATAATAATAATAATAATAATAATAATCTTTAATTATATTTCAAATTTTAGTTATTCAAGGTCAAAGTTCGGTTATTAATAAAAAATAATAATATAATTAAAAAAATAATCTTCTCGTTATAATAAAGTATTATGAAAAACCAAGTTGTTTCTCCTCACATATTTGCAGCAGGCAATGAAATAGGAAGAACACAACCGCACATGGACAACCTATTTTCACTAAATTGAGCGAAAGATGTCTCTGATTGGAATTAGTTTTAGATTTTAGTCATTCACCGATGACAGTAAATCATTGGATGTTAGTCACAGTTCGGTCGTCGTTAATAAAGAGCAATTGATCTGAAGCACAGGATCTATTTGGATAAAAATTGACATTCTCAGGCAACTTCCACTCGGAAGCCATTGAGGAACGACATAATACAATGTCTTACTTCAGGACTTTTCGTTAATTCCAATGGATTTTCTACAAATTCATTTACAGGCCTCCTTCCTTATAGGCATCATCTAAAAGTTCAGTGCCAAAGTTTGTCACCGCTGATTCTTCAAAAGATGAGCAAGCTGTTTTCAGTACATGTCAGTGACACCTCTTTTCCTTGAGCTTTGCAACATTGATATATATAATTCATATAGAAGATGAGGAGACCCCAACTATTAATTTAGTGAGTTATTCATCAGCAGAGCTGGTTCTGCATATCGGATGCATTTGGGTAAGCTAATGTAAAGGATGTTTATACCTTATTACCGGCATCTGTTGTTCATTATGACTCTGCCATAATATGTATTGGCAACTGGCAGCTCTCGCAATGTTATTTTATTGAAGGAATCTTAGATATTAGTAACGTGATTGATGTGTGTGTTAGCGCATTTCGAGCCAAATCTGCGATTCAGAACGTAGCATTTCCTTCAGTTTAACTTCCGATTTATTATCATGATGGAATTCTACGTAAAGTATCTTGATCTGATTTGATAAAGTAGATTCAATCAAGATAACCAATGAAATTTCCTTTTAGAAATTTAGCAAGAGAGGTTTCTAATGACTGAACTTCTGAACTCCCGTTTAGATTTCATCGTCACACAGTGATTGGAATAATTGGCGGTTCAAAAGCAACACCAAGGTCATGATGATGAAATCTCTGTTTTACGCAGGAATGTGATGTTGTTCTACAAAATCATAGAACTGTAGATTCGTATTCATAAGGAGTTCCTTTATACTTTATTGAGGGCACCTGTAGAGAAAAGCAAAATATTGTTTATTTTCCCTTAGCTTCATGATTTTCAGTATTCAAATCGAATTTTGATGTTAGATGATCGCTCTGCCATATTTATCATTCTATTACTGAAGCCATTATTAATAATCATAAGCAATGTTGTTAGCAACTACAAAAATGTCTTTTTGCTTCTTTGCAGTACTACATTTGGGAGCGGATGACAAATGCATTGTAGATGATTTGACATTAGACTTCCAACAAGAAGTCAGTCTTTTTCAGTTTTGCTAGCCGAAGTACTCATATTTCTGCATACAATTAACAGTTTCCATTTTATATTATATCAAAGCCTGTTTTTTTTTTAAGTATTTAAATGAGAGTTCTGTTCACAGCAAAAGCGCAAATTTTTCATGAGTCTCCCTTTTATGCATGCATGCTGTTTACAGCGAAAAAACAAAATCAAAACAGGAGACATTGATTAAGAGGGAACGAGTCGATATACATTAACTGCCTTTTTAAAGAAAGTTTAAAGCGTAAGGAAAATTAAAGCACACGGAAAACAAAAGCATAAAAATAATTTCATATTTCGAAGTAGTTGGTAAGTCAATTTCCAAAATCCACAAGCAATTCCCTTGTATTGCATCATGTGAGCAATCCTGGTTTCAATTGCTTAGTCCCCACTAGGTCTTTTGTGGGTTCAAACATCTTGCCCCATTTAAGAGCCCCCAATGCCGAGTGGCTGTGCTGATGAATACTGCCTCAACACACAGCTTTCCTTTCCTTTCAAGGCTACACCAGACACGATTTTTCATCATTTTTTTAGTCTCTTTTTGGATTACACAATATCATTTTTTATAAGTACTTCTTGTCCCATTTTCATCGGTGACAGCTACGTTTCATTTACAGTAAAAGATCTTACAGCGTAACGCGAGGTAGGTCTGCGTCAGCCTATATAAAAATTTGTTAACATTATTTTAATGCAAGTATGAAGTTTATGAAATTAAAAAAAAGTTTAGAATGGCACATTTTTCTAAAACTACTTTTATCCTTTCAACCATTGCGATCTTCCTTATGTCGGTTCAAAAAGTCATCGTAATCTAATAATAAGCCAGTAAAAAACGTTTTGAAATGATGTCTGTGCTTCTTTAAACAGTCCGAACAATGGGTACTCTGTGCTGATGCTGAATTTATATCTGAAAATGCCAGCAGGACAGAAATATTCCTGCTATATTCAAATATGCATCGATTTCCGTTCTTGATGACTGTCCATAACATTAACATTTTATGTCGCGTAAAATGTTTTCCTTTCCAATACCAGCTTAGTTATCTTACCATTCTGATTGATCATATAGTGTGAAAATTGATAATCTCAGACTATATGGAATTTAACATTGAAATATTTAATCCTGAGTAACTTTCTAACAATAAAACGTTACAAAAACAATGGTTCTAGAAAGCAAAGTAGTGTCACACATGAAGGAATACAAACTGTAGCCTATTTACTCTTGCAAACAAGTTATTGTTTTTAAGAAATGCTAAATACGGTCCGTCGACTACCGTACATGTCGCCTTTCACCGAAAATAATCTAAAAGAGGGCAATGCCTCGGGGAACTACTGACGTACAGATTGAACAATGTAATTTCTTTTGAGATACAGGAATTGTCGTTTCTCGAAGTTCACCATTGCATGGGCTTTTCTGCTCCCATTTTCTCTAACCGCAAAAATTCCGTTTTCTATTCTTCGCCACTGTGAATGCCCTTTCCAAACACGTGGGACTCGTACAAATACAAATAAACAAACTAAATATGTTTTACATAATTAAATGTCACACAGAAAAGGAATAGTTTATGTGATTACTATAAAAAACTGAATTTAACAATGTCTATGATAACAAATAAGAAGAAAGAATTATTCTAGTATCCTAAACAAGATTAGCTTGAAAATTTGCGCCATAATAGCATATAGTAACACGTGGATTCGGCGCATGGACACAAGCACTCGTCAAAGCCCAGTCATATTAATACATACTAAATACATCAAGAAAATATAAAGAACCTAACAGACGAGTACGAGAATGAGGCCTTCAACTTCTGACAAATCAAATCAAAGCGAATCCGTTTCTCCTGCTCCCAAGCTCTCAAATCAAAGCCTTCGTCCCGATTTTAGTCTGGAGAATCTGAAACCTTTCGAGTGACGGATGGCACTCGAACGATAACAGATTTCACCGCGACTCCACCAGAATAACTCGAGTACAAACATTCCTAGATGGCGAAGCTCCATCGCTCGGCAAATCCAAAAGCGGCCCAAGTCAGCTCCGATCGATTGCAATTAAATGTAATTAGAATAAATGGCTTCTCCGATTCATGGGAGGGATGAAACCCGACGCCAAAATGAACGGTAGAAGTTTCTGGCACAGAGGCCCCTCTTAGGGTCGTAGCCCATGGATCAATAGACCTGGCGCTCTGGCCCACCCCAAAAAAGCCCCTTTGATGCCAATGTGAACCTTATTTGGGAAGACTTTAGAGATCAAATTTAATATTTTCCATGTCTAGGTCAATCACGCGCGGGTCGCGGGGAATATGGTCTCCGGCAGATCTGAAATTTCCTACGTGTGACAAGAAGCCACTTCTGTTAGTTGGACTCCCAACTGTAAGTTCTCCTGTGCTTTGACCCGAAGGGCATCGCTTGCTCGCTTGACACTGCGATAGGAGGTAGGCAGGGGTCCGAGGGAAAGTAGGAGGGGGGGAGGGTGGGTGTGGGGATGGAGGACTCTTAAGAAACGACGGGATATTGGGCTCCCTGCTTCCACTGGCCTTTTATCTTAAAAAATGACAATCGTACCTTTCAAAAGCATGGTACAAGAGAGATGTAAATGGCCTCTCTCTCTCTCTCTCTCTCTCTCTCTCTCTCTCTCTCTCTCTCTCTCTCTCTCTCTCGGGAACCTCAGATAGCAAGGACACACTGAGCCCATCCCATACCATGAGCTCCAGCCCACCTGCCTATCAGCAGAGCGCCTTGCAACGAGAAAGTTTATTTTTCTGCGGATTCCAAACGCCAGCTCTATGAATGAGGGGGATGAAAGAGGCCATTCATCCATCAACTCTTTAATTAACATCTCAATTCATGTATTAGGATTTTGATGACATTGCCTCATGGAGAAAAAAAGAAAGAAAAAATAAACGTAGCGTTCGAAAATAATACACAGACGACCGAGATTCGTTAATTACAATCGCATGCTCGGATGGGTATTTGGCACGAGGGTGATTTTTGATGAATAAATGTATGTATGATATTTCCAGTCATGCACGCACTGATAGATTTAAATACAAATTCACGTTTCATGGAACAATAGAATTGAAATTCGTACCTATTATATCGCAGATTAAATCTCAGAGAGAGAGAGAGAGAAGAGGAGAAGAGAGAGGAGAGAATTGAGAGAGAGACGAGAGAGAGAGAGAGAGAGAGAGAATTAATAAACGAAAGCATATAGCTATATACTACAAATATATGTAATAATAAAACCCATACGCATATACACACATACACACAACACTATACACACATACATATATATAGATATCATATATATATATACATATATATATGTGTGTGTGTGTGTTGTGTATGTATGAGTGTTTGTGTGTGTGTTACTGCAACAAAAATTAGACAAAAATATAAAACCTAGTGAAATAAAAATTGTTTATATGCATTAAACGCAGAAACGCATAAAAATGGCAAACAGAAAAAACTAACATTTCACGCTATTAACAGACAAACACAAAATGAAAGGCAAAAAGAAATCTAGGTAAATGAAACACACACCGATAAAACCAAGTACCTAGCAGCAGAGAGAAAAAGAATATCTCTGCACCGTAAATTTTGAAGATCTAAATTCCCAGGACAGAGTCGGCTAATAAAAGGAAGGCATAGCTTTCCAATCCTACACGTTTCTCTTTTAGGACCCTCATCTCCCGACCTTCATTCTTTCATCCAATGAAGAGGAAAGATTCCCTGTCTCAAAAGTCGTTACTTGCTTCCTGATAAGAGATTCTCATCGAGAGAGAGAGAGAGAGAGAGAGAGAGAGAGAGAGAGAGAGAGAGCATGATGATAATTACCGTTTGATTAAAGTTACTGATATTAGATCTGGAAACGAGACAAAAGCAAAGCGTTGGGCTTCTTTAAAATGAGATTACAACGAAGGAAATCACTGCAGTTCGTCAACAGAACTCTTTCCGCTACACTCATGGCATTTCTTCAATGACAGCAATTACCTTAATTATCACGATCTATAAGAGCCCCCACAGAGCGCACATTTCCATAGGAACAACACATAAGGCCACAAATTTTAATCCTTCAAAGCGGTTGTTTCTCCGCGTTCGCGGGAAAACTCTCAGATTTAGAGGTATTCAAGCCAAAACTCTGGCTAAATGTTAAGATTTTTTTCTAGTAATACAGAGAAAAATAAAACCTATGTCAATTCCCGATGTTATCAGAAATGAAAATCTACTCTCGATTTACTATACAACTGGATCCATATTAGTCTAATAAATTCTTCCTTGACCCTTGGCCTCCTACAACTTACACTGATACAGAGCAACGACTTCCACATACGTCTTGCGGACAAACAGATAACTTAACCTGTAGACAAACAAAGATGAATAAGGAATCCCACCCAATCTTTGGTGGCGGTGGTTAGGACCAAAATACAGTATAACCATAATAAACGTAACGTGCTATCACAATGAACTCACTGAAATCGCACACACATGTTAACATTCGAGCGTACACACAGACAGGCACTCACACATATTACACACACACACACACACACACATGTATCTGACTTAATACGCCCTTTTCAT
>NC_061109.1:23169816-23184816 GCF_015104395.2 Macrobrachium nipponense | reverse complement strand
CACACACACAACACACAACACACACACACACACATATATATAATATACACACACACACACACACACACACACATATATATATATATATAATATATATATATATATATGTGTATGTGTGTGTGTGTGTGTGCATGTGCGTATTCGTTCATGTGTATGTATGACCCTTAAAACAAATATATCAATATATATAAATGTCAGTGTGTTTGTGGGTTCTGGTGCTTATGAAAACATGATTATTCAAATTGCTATTTCTTGAACGGAAATGCCCAATGCGAAGAGTGAATTTTACGTGCCAGAAAGCTTTAGTTGAAGGCTTTTATGAACTAAAACGTAAATGATTCAGAAAACTTAGGACTTCCTTCCTTCTTCAACACTAAAAGGAGACGGGAGGGAAAAAATGATAAAGACGCAAAAGCTCTGAGTATAAAAAACCTTTCCCGATGGGAGAGTTCGGGGAAAAATGACAGCGCCCAAAAGGAGAGATCTGCCTTTGAAGAGGACATCATCAATATCTTGAAATGAGGCGCAGGTCTCTTCCCCCTGTAAGTTGGAACGAATATATTCCTTTATCTATAACAATTCCTCACATTTTATATAGAGTTCTCTTCTACACAAAAGTCGATTGAACTTACACGGGGTGGCTAAACAATTAAACAGTCAATGATGCATTCAAATTCAAATACTGAATCTTGGATGATTACTCCCGCACAAAACCTCTATAACATTAACCGCATTATAGACCTATACATAAGGCTCATCAGCATCTCGTCGAACCCTCCTACACGTAATAGGTCGGTCACCGCAATTTTACAAATAATCTAGAAGTTCTTGGAAATTAAAAACCTCCTCCTTTCCACTAGATGTTCCATGTTATCTTTCTCGCCCTTCCTCTTAAATCTTTCTCCAACCTATCATCTTTCTTTCTTTCTTTCTTTCTTTCTATAGGTCTTCAGCTAGAAACCCTCACGGACAGAGTCAACAGACTACAAACCCCAAAGGGCTCCAAAGCGGAATACGGCTGCAGAGAGAAACAGGTTATAGGGAAAGGTGATACATAAATAAATATGAGGGAACAGAAAGCAAGAATGAATTTGCTCCTCACTGAAGCATTTGGAAACCAGCTGATTCCACAACTACATAAAGCAAACTATTCTATATTCTAGCTGCAGGCACGATAAAACTACCAGGTAACTGAGTAGCATTAAACTTGAAGCTAAAAAACGACGCAATATTTGCAGCATCAGATGGGCAAAATCTGCTGGGTCCGAGTGGTTGTCACTGTGTTCCATTTTTTGCAACAAATGAATTCACTTTATGTACTATATGCCACAAGTCAGCTATAAGAGAAGGCAAAATACATGCTGCTATCCAAGAGTTAGAGATAAAGAGTCAGTACCAGAAGACCAGACTGCAGTTCAGTACTCCAAACAGGGAAGACGAAAAGATTCAAAACATCTAGATACATTTGTTTCATCCCGAACGATCTTAAAACATTTCCGCAAGACAACAATGTTTTGGGAAAAAGAGGATGTAGTATTACGTATATGTGCTCAAAACTCAAAATTCAATTTCTTATCAAAAGTACACCCAAATCTTGAAAGAGTCAATGACATTTAAAACTGTACCAATCATCCCTCATTATTTCATCCTGACTAACAACAGTAAAACGCCCTGATTCATCCTTTCACCAACGCTAGCGCTATTACATATCTTGACATTTCCCACAATTTCAAATCTTACAAAACTTGCATTAAGCAAATAATCCAACTCAACATCAACTTTTCTATTCTTACGCATTCAAGATCCAGGCTCCACTTCCACAATGGAACGTGTGGCTCGATAATCCCTTCATCAATTCCCACAATGGCTTCCACTAATTCTCCAAGCGCTGTCCAGGTATTTTGCAAAAACGCTCTCCTACCTATTCTGTGATTCAATTCTTCTCCATGTTACAATTACATTTACTTCAAAATCTCTATGAATCAGCTGCCTCCACCCCACCATCCATATTATCACTCAATATTCAATTTCCCTGGGTTCCACTGACTCTCCTAGCTCAACATTCCCTCTCCTTCTCACTTCTCCAGTGCCACTTCATTACAGCAATTGGTGCTGTATTACTTGTAGGTAAGTACCATTCTACGCTCAATTCACGACTCATTTTCCTAGCCCACGAATAAGCTCATTTATCTCTTTCCTTTTCACTGACATCGCATCACTCCTTTGATAATAATGTTGAAGAGATTAGGGTCATGACATCAAACTACCAATGACCCTGGTAGTTGTAACTTACAAGTCCTGTTTATATATTGTCACAAACGCTTTGTTTCCATGAACAGAACTTTTCAGCGGTCTCAAGAACTCATCTTTTGTACTATGCATCCTCAACACCGTCCATATTGCCTCTCTACTCAACTCTGTCATAATCGTTTCTAGGTCCATGCACGCCACCTACAACATTTTCCATTTACTTTAAAACGTCTCACATTACTCTGACATTTGACCGAAACACTCTCCTCCTTACCTAAATTCCCACCGTTCTTCCAGCATCAACGCCTCTGTCATATTTTTTACTTTCTCCGTCAAAATCCTACCGTACAGTTTCCCTGCTATACTGTTCAATTACCATGATGCAGTGGGACTATTATTCTCTCACCGTTTTTTTAGGATATTTCTCTCATCCGAATATACCTTACAAACAAACCATGGTCGGCCACTGAATCACAATACCAGCAATGTAACACAGTTTCTAACTTGTAATCACATGAGCTCCGAATTTCTTTCCGTCCTTACGTGCTTTCACACATACACAAATGTGTGCGTGTGTACTTCTATACTTGGTGATTTTCGGACAAAACAAAAATCAATGAATAACTGGTAATATTTTAGCTGCATATGTCACTCCATAAACAGACACAAAAAACAAGAGTAATTATCCAAACTACGCATTAACATCCTTCTACAATTTCTTCTAATTTTGCTTACTCCATGAAAACCTTAATTCCACACTCACTTTCGTATAACTAAGTTAGTTTCCAATACAAAAATGAATTTAAATCTAAAATAATATTCACCTAAGTATCATCCATAACCATTATCGAACTTGTCCATTTCATATCATCCAAGTATCACTCATAACCGTTATCAAACATATCCATTACATAAAAGTCGAATTAATGGTAAAACGCCCATAAAAGTTGCTAAGGTCATCTTGAACTAAGAACTGTAAGAACTACATATATACAGAATCAGCAAAACAGCAACACTAACAATGATAATAATAATAAATACTTCACTATCACCAAACTTCCGTAACTTCAGTATGCTTTCCCGTTTCCTAAATTGAAAAGGAATGGTCTCTCGCTTCCAAATTCTGGTACTAAAGTTTAGTTATTTTATTTAGCTTCGCTTCCTACGTAAAAGTTTTATTCACCATGGGAGCGACGAACTCTGAGAATGCTACAGGCTTTCTGGTTTTACCGAAGAGGAATATTACTTACGTACACCATCGTTTTTGAGCATATTTTTAACGGCCGGCACTCACTAGATCCACACGGACGGTCAGTTTTGTGTTTTTCCGGGTTAAAAGTATTCTTCCAAATTATTTGCGAGACTTGGTATTATTTTCATTCACTCAACAGTCTGGTTCCTGTGAGTATGTTATATAGGTCCTTGCTCATACGTTAGTTACACCTCGGGCGGGCGACTGCCCAAAGGAGATCGCTTCAATATTTCAACAAATAGAAATTCTAAGGAATCATGGGGCTGAGACGACTGTTCTACATTTAGTCCAGTAATGTGTCATGGCTTAACTTTCACTTAGATTGCGAGTGTTTTGGTCAAGTTTCATCCTTCGCATGAATTCAGATGGTTTGGAACATGAACTAAAGCTGTACTGCCTTCGGATTTCCTTTGAATGGATTTTGCAATGGTCATTGCTGACGTACCTGCTTCTACATACACCATGGAGAGAGAAGTACTAATCTTTGATATTTTGCACAATTTTTGAAAGGTCTCGCTTGTCATATGTGCTTCAACTGATGTCCTTTAGTCCTATAGTTGTGCATGTACTCTGATTTCTTTCAACCGGATGTTGCAAAGTCAGCCCCTGTGAAAGTGACATCAAATGACGTCCCGTCGAGAGGTCCTGACTTCTGATTTTTCAGTCTTGCTTTGCAGTGTTTACTTCAGTCGTAGTTGATACTCTCTCTCTTCAACTTATGTCATCATGGATACTGAACTCTAGATTTTTCAACTGATTCTGCCACGTTCACTACTGTCATATTTGTTCTACTTATGTTACTTTATGAATAAAAAAAATGACATGGGTGTCCGCGCACGGCAATATGGGCCTCTGTATGTGATGTGAAGGGCTTAAAGGCTATAACAGCACATTGCACTGGATCCAACAATTACTGCAACCGGTTGTGAACCTATTTTCAAAATTCGTTTCCGAAAATATTTCGCAATTTTTGATATTTCTGAGAAATCGTTTGCAAAATGCTGATATTTTTGCAAGTGACAGTTATGTATCCCCTGCTAAGTGTGCATTTTGTTGATTTTAAGGGACTTTCTAGTTGTTTTCTTTACACACACCTTGATTTTGGATTTTCTATTTCTAAAAATAGATGCAGTTTTTTGTGTTATGTGATGCTAAAATGCATCACCAAATGATTTCTATTTTCCGTCAAAACATCGACGGAGGATTAAATATACTCCTAAAACATTTACACCTAAAAAGAACGGGTTCATGACGAGGGGGAAATTCATTCACGATAATATCTAACAACCATGGTTCATAATACAAAGATAAAGTATATGAACGATAAACAGATATCACATTACAAAAAAAAGTGAATGAATAAACAATAGGAATAAACAATGAATCCGTTAATAAAACAAAATGCCAATAATACCTTTTACTTCGGCAACTAAATGATAATACACGCAATTAAAGGGTTCAACAAAAGTAATAAATACCAAGAGGGACGGGAAAGAAGACGAAATAAAAATGGAGAGGGGAGAAAATAATTACCCATGATTCCAAGAGACAACACTGAAGAACTGTAAATAAATGCAAAATGAAAATAAAAAATCCTCTATCAATAAACACAGGTGGTTTTGTCAACAACGTCCAATGAATCTCTCTCTCTTTCCCAATACGAACGGAACGACTGAGCTCTCGCCCTTATTGACGATGAGGTCTTTTTTACTCCAAGTCGAGTTTAATTTCTTTTCTTAAAACTTGAGCTCCTCAACACAAAGAGAACAAATGAATTACATACTCATCGTCTCCTATTTGCGGTAGAGTTTTCCTTTGAAATATACATACATACATATATCTATCTTAAACAAATGAAGGACTTACTAATTTAGTTTTCATGCTGAGAAAATTAAAAGAGATTTTATTACATTCTAAAGTGTCATCACGGAATTGCGATTCAATATAAATTTTTATTACTGAAAGCACGCACATTCTGACAGACAATCATATATACATTCATATATATGTGTGTGTGTAAGTATGTACGTATGTATTTATGTATATTTACCACCGTATATCACCAAGACGTTTACTCATACATGTCTGTTGTGTAGTCAGATCAAATTCCGTGAACCGGCATACATCTATATATCGAAACGGCAAAGTTCCAACCCGAACAAAGATTTAAAAAGCAGACGATGTTACTCATTCAATATGACATGGAGGTCGTACACAGCTAACAAAAGCTCGTTTTGGATGCTAAAATGACGTCTATTTGTACACGCAACCACTCGGCTCTGCAAATACAGCTAACAAAATATTCACCAATAATTTGCAGAAAATGGAAGTCATTCCTCTGTCCTTAAAGCAAAAGGACTACATGGGTCAACTCAAGTTCGTGTTCAAATTGTATTCCATCGGGAAGCGGTTTAAAAGAGGATGCCATCGGTTACCACAAGAGCATTAGGAAGCTATTAGGGTAACCTTAGCCCGTCAAGCTCACTTTTACTGACCAAACGCGCCTTTCGAAACAAGTTCCTTTCTCGCATTTCCCAGAGGTCAATCTCTCAATCTCTACACATTAAGGGATAACCTCAGCACCACAGTGAATGAGTCGTTAATTTCTCACGCTGCTTTGTTTGTGCATAACACAAAAGCGACAGAAAGATAGACAGATAGCCATACATAGCTTTCAAAACACGGCCTATTGCACAACAAAATGACAGACAGGCACCAATCAAGCCTTACATTACGTCCACTGTGTCCATTTGGTAAGAAGTTTGTATTTGCTTATGACATTATATGTAAATTACTTACATACAAAACGACACATGATGATTATAAAAATATTTGTATACACACACACACACACACATATATATATAAAGATATCTGCCACGAAGGAAAATAAACGACGGAGTATCCGCGAGACCTTTCGACGTTTAAACGTCCTTTACTAATGGTTTTATGGATTTATAACGTTCCTAACTTTCGTGATTCAGTTACACACACACACACACACACACACACACACATAATATATATATATATATATATATATATATATATATACATATATATATATATATATATATATATTATAATAACTTTAGCACGCGATTCATTTATAACGCACTACCACAGGTGTAAAATACAAGTACCTGTTTCATACTACACCTACACAGAAAGTTCATCGGGAGCGCATCAAACACCCCTGGAAACTCACTTCTACCTTGCAATGGCTTATGTGTTTCTCAAACAATGTCTCTTTCACATCATCTGTTCCTTATATTTCAAGCTCATCGTATTTCATTCTCACCACACAACCAACTCATCTTAAGACACGGCACAAGCGTCACACTTTCATTTTATCTCCATATCTCTCTCACTCTTTCATCACAAAACATACAACCTGCTTCTTCACATCTTCACATCTTCAACATCCAAACTTCACAAGACATCCCTGAAATTTTCAGCGAATTCGTGAAATCACCAATTCACTGAGTGACATTTGATCCCTGAGGGAATAATACTAAACACGACGAAACATACATTGATGCCCGAGGGACTATAGTAGGGATACTATTGAAAGAGGTATCCTTCAGGAGAGGTGGAACATGCATCCTGCCTATGTGCACTCTCGAGAGAGACTGAGAGTTTCCAGCCCTGTGATTAGCTAATCAACAGCCAATCAGGATCGTCATAAGGGACTGGCCTAAACATCATCTGCACGGTTAATGTGAATCTACTATAGTACTAAACACGGCGAAACAGTGTAGATCAATCACTGTTTCGCCGTGTTTAGCAGTAGCCCCTATGGGACCAAATTACCCAAAGTGAATTGGTGACTTCACAAATTCCCTGAAGATCACAAATTCCCTGAAAATTTCAGGGATTTCGTGAATTCCCTGGTTTCTAAATCTTAATATAAAATATGCATGTTTAAATACCAGCACTTTCACCGAGTCTATTTAGAAAAGGAAATTTCAGAGAGGATATATCTACCGCCAAGATAAAAATCCTTCTGTTAATGAAAGGCCAGAATTAACATCCGTGTTACAAAATACTGCAACATTTTCCTTAATAGGAATGGAAGGGGAGATAATGAACCAGGAGCTGGCCTCACCTGAAGGAAAATTCACTGCAACCACCCAGGCCTGCATTTCAATTGTTTCGATGAGAGAATATTCCAAAAGCTCTTTTGAAATGAAATATACAGAATTTCCCTTTGCGTACATGAATGTTGTGACAGAAAAAAATAATAATACCCGCAATACGACGAAATGTATTCTAAACCGTTTTCTGTATATATAGCAAATTAATATAAAAAACTTTTATGGAAAGATGTAAAGCACGAATTTTTAAAACTCTTCAGGAGAGACTTTAAAATAAATCTCCATTTGCTGTAAAGGAATTCTGCTTCGGCAAAAAAGGCGGATAAATGAAAATCAATTAAAAGAGGGATGAGAAACTCTCCTTTTTATATGAGGCGAAGAAATCCCCTCTACAAGTGATCTATGAATAAAAAGGACAATCGAATGACTGAGGGGACACAAATTCATCTCTGATTGGAAGAAAGTGTAAGAAAAAGAAAGCCAAATCCCTCCCTACTCATCCGCTCGGAGTTTTGAGTACCGTATTTCCGGACACAGGAAGAAATACACTTGCAAGCTCCCTCTTACAAAATGTAATGGGGGAAAACTTCGCATCACAGAAAGCTTTAATTTGCAATTACTTCTTCTCTTTGTGTCCCTGATTATCCAATCATATTTGATGATGTATCCAGCACAGGGTTGAATCGTTTTTATGAACGAAAAATTGCATAGGAATGAGTTTCCCTTTGTGAAACGACTACGGCAAAAGAAGGAATAGAGCCAACAATGGCCAGAGCAGAATCAGCTCTGACAGCCACCACAACAATAACAAAGGCAGTCATTTTGGAGAGGCAACAAAATTTTCATGAAGAAAACAGTCCTAAACATAAATACGAATAGCCCACAATAATTCGAGTGAAGCTTTGAAAGTCACTTCAATAATAGAATTATCAACCAGAAAATAAACAAAATGATCACACAAAGAAATCTAAACGGAAAACAGTAAGCAGAAGCCTCAGTAACTGAATCAACTATAATAATAATAACGAGAACAAAAAGAGACATCCAAGATTACAAAGTCCTCCAGGGTAATTGCCTCTGCTCCCCACAGCACTGCATTGGTTACATTTCCTATCAACACAAGGCCGCGATTAGCATAATAACAAAGTCAATCTGGATCATTGACACCTTCTCTCCCGAATAATAAGAAGCTCTAATTTACTTACAAAAATAATAGATTCGATAACAGTAACGAAAGCGGCTTCACAAAATTCAGGATCCAAATTCAAACGCGTATCCACACAATGGCCTACTAAGTAACTATTAAAGTAAATAGTTGTAATCGCTTCAATATTTTTACTTACTCCAACTAACAACCAACAGGCAGATTAAACCAAAGTCTTATTCTCATTGGCGAAGGTAAAATGAAGAAAAAAAATAAAATTCACAATAAAAATTCTCGCTATGAGAAAAAATGACGGTTCCCCCGTGAACTTTATGGAACCGTTTTTCATTCGTTGTATAATGGAAAGGATGGAATATCAAATAGAGGCCAGAGACCAAGTACTATGACCTGCGAGGTCATTCAGCACTGACAGGGAGATTGAGAGGAAAAGGGTTGAAAGATGTAACAGGAGGAAAACATCGCAGTTACACTAGGAAACAATTGTTAGGAGATGGTGGAACAAAGTAAGATGAGGGAAAGAGATGATGAATGGATGTACATTAAAAGGAATGAAAGGGGTTGAACGAGGGGCAGAAGATACGCTGTAAAGAGCATTAATTAAGTAATGACTCTAGGGCAACGTGACGACACTTCTCCCTACCGAGCACTCGTTGTAAAAGGACACAGACGTCAAAACCTGGAGACAGGAGGATGGAAAGAAACCAAACCCAAGGTAAACGACAGATTGGGAAAAATTGTTCGAGTTCAGCTCAGCTTCTTCAACCTAAGGAAGACTAATCGAAGAGTCAATTAAGAGGAGGCGTTGAGGGAGAAAGCCGAGTAGAGACCCTTCTACTATTGAAAGGTCCTACAGAAAAACAAAGCACGTTCAAAGGCGTTTGATCAAAGCCACATCTGAACAAACTAAGGCTTATGCAGATACGTTAAAGAACAATAGTAACGATAAAAACAAGCACATAAATATTGCCTTTGTCTGAATGTATGATATGAATCTGAAGAAAGACAATCACCACTTGAGAAAACATGGAGCTGCATCAGTGTCATGCAAGTCAAAGAAGATTCAACGACTGTCAGGCTACAATGCCTTTATGCAGGTCAAAATAACAATATCAGTTTCTCTGAACATTACAGACTTATCGAACGCCCGGCCCCCACCCCCACCCAAAAAATTTAAATCTATTTGGCAACAGTTTCTGTCATATTTAGCAAAAACACACACACACACACAAAAAAAAAAAAAAAAAAAAAAAAAAAAAAAAAAAAAAAAAAAACATTATAGGCGGAAAAACCACAGGCAAAAAAATCTAGAGAAGTCATTCGAAAAAGTAATGCGGACTGCTCTGTAAAAAAAGAAAAAGAAAGAAAAAAAAACTTTTAAAAGTGAAGGAAAAAAAAAAAGGGCTAGCATATAATATATGATGAAAAAGCGACGATGTCCTTGTGACGTGATGACTAACTCCTTAACGCCATTACCACATCGCTGGACTAAACTCTCTCCTCCTGCGGGCTGCTGAAGTTGAAGAAGGGCCTTGCAGAGGCTGGTGTGATAAAAGCAGAGGCGAGAAGTTTCCTGAAGATCGTTCGATAAGCTAAGGGGGAAAAAATAATGACTGGACAGACTCAAAACGACGACAAAGAAAAACATATGATGTTTGGGATGGACTCTCAGCTTGTAACGTCGTTGATAAGAAGAGAATCCGACAGGAGAGTCATTTTTTATATAGGATACAGTATTTCCAACGAATCCTAATAAGAATGAAAATATGAAAAACGGATCGACCTTGCAAAGAAAGACGGCAGCGAATGGAAGGGAGAGGGGAAGATCAATAGCAGCCCTGAAAAGCGGTAATCAATCAAATGAACCGGCTATTAACACCTAACGAGCGTTGGCGTTTCACTTAGTAACTAGCCCGTCCATAGTGATGCACACGTGGGAGTACCCTACGTATAGTCGCAAATTGATAACTTGAAGTCACACATCTAATGTCATCAGAGACAATAAAACCATTTAGCCAACGAACAATGAAGACTCAAAAACTAGCAGAAGTTCCTCGTAAGACGAGTGGTTTCGCACTCGGCTACCAATCGGGTGGTCCGAAGTTCGAATCTCGACGTGGCCAACGTGGAATCAGAGGAATGTATTTCTGGTGATAGAAATTCATTTCTCGATATAATGTGGTTCGGATCCCACAATAAGCTGTAGCTCCCGTTGCTAGGTGACCAATTGGTTCCTAGCCACGTCAAATTATCTAATCCTTCGGGCCAGCCCCACTAGGAGAGCTGTTAACCAGCTCAGTGGTCTGGTAAAACTAAGATATACTTAGCAAAAGGCGATGACTTCCATTAGTTTCATGTCCTATGACCGAATTATTTTACTGTCCATGATGATTTGCATGTGTGATTTTCACCTTATCAATTTGCGAGTATAGATATACACGCGCGTGCGATAAACAGGAATGTGTCTCTTTAGGCCTTGGATAGCTGTGAAGAAACTTCCTCTGAAGTCTAAACAGTGACTGCAAACATTTCCCAAGTTCGAGAAACAAATCTACAGCTAAATATGAGTAGATATATCTAAAAATAAATTTGTACAGAAAGCTTTCGGAAATCGGTATTTCCCCTTTTCAGTCTGAAAAAGGAGAATCAATCGAACTGATTCCCGAAAGCTCTCTGTACAGATTTATTTTTAGATATATCCACTCATATATAGCTGTAGATTTGTCTCGAACTTGTTTTCTCAAGTGATGATTGTTTTCAGATTCATATCATATATTCAGACTAAAGCAATATTTATGTGCTTGTTTTTATCTTTACTTTTGTTCTTTAACGTATCTGCATAAGCCTTAGTTTGATCAGATGTGGCTTTGCTCAAACCCCTTTGAACGTGCTTTGTGGAGATTTATTTTCATATATATATATATATATATATATATATATATATATATATATATATTATATATATATATATATATATACACACAGACCCACACAGAACTGCGGATCTGTCTCTCCATTTCAAGACTCATGCTACTATGAGAATTTTTAACTACCCATGTTATGTCTCACCTCGTAATAATTCAGATATGGAAACCATCTGCCATTCAACCAGCATAACTTCTTTTTTGCCACGGGTTCACGTCCAGCCCTGGTAACTTCAGATTTACGTATGAGACACACACACGTTTCGGCACACAACCATGGCTTCTCTGGGAGGCTGTAAATGTAAGTAAGCCTAATTCACAGACTGTCTTAAAATCAAATATACGATATTGAGAAAATGACACTTATTTGAAGAACACTATCCCTAACATTACTCCATTACTTTCTGTTGCGATTCGACATAGAACAGAATATGAACGGAGTTACTTTAAATGGCACGAAAGAGGTTGCAGTTAAGGGCCGAAGGAACGCAGCAGAAACCTTTAAGTAATGCCTACTTAAAGGCACTAACCCCCTACGGGAACGACTCGACATTTATTAAGTTTACAGCCAAACTTTTCTCGTGGAGATGAATCTTCCTCGATGATGTTCATTGGCAATCAGCAACTATCAGTGAGCAAATCATAGTAACTGCTTTTATACATACAGACAGAGATGAACGATAACCCTATTGCCGCGCTGGAGCACTCAAGGTCTTATTTATTTATTTATTTATTTATTTATTTTTTGGAGCATCACATTCTCCAACCTTCACGGGAGAGCCTTGGTCAAATTCAACGCTGACATTTTGCTTGGTTCGCTGTTACGGAACTTTCCAAATTTACACTACAATTAAACGAACAAAAAATGCGCCGAAGAAATCGATTCTTCTTTACAACACATAATGCTGTATGAAACCTTCAGCTGCGGCCCATGAAACTCTCAACCACGGCCCATAAAACTTTCAACCACGGTCCGGTTGTGGCCTATGATGTTGCCACCACTAGCGGTGCCAGACGCACGATCATGGCTACATTTAGCCTTAACCAAAATAAAAAGAACTGAGGCTAGAAGGCTGCAATTTGGTATGTTTGATGATTTGGGGGTGGACGATCAATATGCCAATTTGCAGCATCTCGTCTCAAGAGTTTTTAAGGTCTGGGGGCGGGCAGGAAAGCGCGGACGGACAGACAAAGCCATCTCCATAGTTAGAGAATTAGCGTGATGCTAAAGTGAGAAATTTTATGAAAAAGCGGACAAAAACAAGTGGTTAAAAGTAATGCAACACGAACAGAATTTGCCTTCAGCAAAAAGTATAAGGAAAACACAAATCTATGTTCTACATTTCTCATTCTTAATTGAATTCACATCACCATAACATATCTAAAAATAAGGCCTTGTGATGAGTAAGATATTCAAAACTTAAAAAATTGCACTTAAATGATATGAAGTAGAGAAGTCTTCTACAGTCATGAAAGCACTGCCATATTTAAGAATAACTGCGTTTCCAAGGGCAAACTATACTCTCTCCAGTTCCGAAGACTTGGGCACTCTTTAGAGGACCAAGAATTCATTTTAAAATAAAAACACACTGGGCCTTTCTGTAAAGCTATCACTCTCGTCACTGTCATCAACAAAACGAAAAACAGCTATAACGAAAGCTCTTCCAGCTACATCACACGCCCATTGGCTCTGAGATCTTCATCCACCTACTCACAGCCCTAGAATTCTGCAACATGGAGCTGACTTATCATCCTCTTTCAGAGGTGGTAATGCCATTTTTAATGTTCGGTGCTGCATGAATCATTTCCAGCAACACGGCTCGCAATTCTCTTTAAAACAAAGTTAGGGAACATCACATAAAATCTATCAAAGGAAGTAAGGCGAATAAGGGTTCAAGTAAACCAGGGAGCTTTACTGGGATTTCTACATTAACGAAAGTATTTGGTACAGCCATGGTCTAGCTGAACATCCAACTACACAAGAACTTCGTGTTTAAATATTCACACATACATACATGCACACACATACAAGCGAACACGTGTAAGATTATATATATATATATATATATATATATATATATATATATATATATATATATATATATATAATGTGTGTGTGTGTGTAACTGAACGAAAATTGGGAACGCGAAGAATATGTAAATAAAGGCAAAATCCACGAAGGAGAGTGAAACACTGGAGTACCGTTGTTGCAAGGCCTTTGCGACTGTTGCCCTTTACTAAGCAGTCTAATTAATAAAGGACGAGAGTGGAAAGGCCTTGCAACAACGGTACTCCAGTGTTTCACTCTCCTTCGTGGATTTTGCCTTATTATATATATATATATATATATATATATATATATATATATATATATATATATAGATATATATATTTATGTATATACGTATATAATTATACATACACACACACACACACACACACACATATATATATATATATATATATATATATATATATATATATATAGATATATATATATTATGAGGAGAAAGAAAAAGCGTTTAGTGGTGGAACAAAAGTTAAGCCTCTTCTACTGCTTGGAGAAAAGTCAATTAAAGTTGGCAATTTCCATTGTGGCGGGGAAAGCCTTTGCCAGAATGATATCTAAACACGAAAGGAAACCAAGATAACCAGCAGTGGAAACTCATGCATATACTGTAAGCCCTTTCTCGTATTTACAAAGAATACAAAGTAAAGACGCGATGTTGCTCGTGTTTTGTCAACTGTGCTGACTTAAAGGTAAGCTGTCTTTCTGTACAAAGTAGTGCCGTCCTTTTTTCTGTAGATAGCTGCAAAGATTAAATCCTCGAGAAAGGCTTGCAATGATCAACCGTACTCTTATAGTGTTATAAGTACACTAAGAGATGCAAAATGTTCCCTTAAGAATACAATTAAAAACCTGTATCACAATAATAATAACAATAATAATAATGAAGAATCATCCACATTTATGTTAATGTACATATATTTACATAATTGTGGATTTGTTTCTCCATTTGAAGACTCGTGGTACTATGAGTATGTTTTAATAATAATAATAATAATAATAATAATAATAATAATAATAATAATAATAATAAGCTACAAATGGCAATCAGAGGCAGGAAACCTCCTATACCATAAGAGGCAAAATGTTCCTTTACGAATACAAGTAAAACCGAGTATCGGTTTTACTTGATACTCGGTTTTACTTGTATTCGATAATAATAAACATAAGAGCTACAAACGGCAATCTGAGGCAGGAAACCTCCCCAAAGGAGATTAACATAGTTAACCAAGTGCTCGACCTATATC
>NC_061109.1:23162316-23164816 GCF_015104395.2 Macrobrachium nipponense | reverse complement strand
ACTTTTGTTTTGTCCATATCAATTTTAGTTTATGCTGTAGAGGGGGAGCTCTAATTTCGAAACACCCTGTGTACATATACATATACATATACATATACATATACATATATATATATATAAAAGACAGAAAACGTTGGCGAAAGCAGGCCACAGCATATGGAAGGACAGGGTGACAAGGAGATAGCCGGTCATCAGGTGATAATACATTTCTTGCCGACGCGTTTCGTAACACATAGTTACATCATCAAGGCTAAAAGAGAAACAACACAAATTAAAAATACATGAAACATAACTTTGACTTTAAGAGTCTCAACAAATATATAAAAAACATACATAAAATGAAAGCAATTTAAAAAGCACCTGCTGGACTAAAAAGTTGAAGACTGAGTGATTCGGAGAGAAGAGAGAAGCAGCGAAGAAAGCCGGTTCAATCCAGATACAACTGTACAGAGGAGGTGTGTGAGTTCAACTTGGGCACTAACTGCTTAATAAACAACGACTCTAATATAAGCAGTTCGTGTAAACGGCTTGTTTGGCCCAAGACAGAGAAATCAGTATAATTGATGGTGGTTTTACAAATTTTTGCATGCTTTCTGATATTTGAAAATTCTGGATTGGACACTCTGCAGCCAGTACGATGACTTACACCATTATGTGAATCAGCTCTGACTTTTAATTTGTGACTATTTTTAATTTGTGTTGTTTCTCTTTTAGCATTGATGATGTAACTATGTGTTACGAAACGCGTCGGCAATAAATGTATTATCACCTGATGACCAGCTATCTCCTTGTCACCCTGTCCTATATATATATATATATATATATATATATATATATATATATATATATATAATATATATGCAATATAAAACACCGTATCGTGCTTCTAAGAAAATCAATAGAAGGATCCACAGTAATATCCTTGTTTATAAAGATAAAATATATCTATGGAATATATACAAAGCTTAAGCTTTCGTCCATCCTTCTGTGGACTTGATCAAGTCCACAGGAAGATGGACGAAAGCTTTTAAGCTTTGTATATATTTCCATAGATATATTTTATCTTTTATAAAACAAGGATATTACTTGTTGGATCCTTCTATTGATATATAAAATATATATATATATATATATATCATATATATATATATATATATATATAGCGTGATGGATGCGTGAATAAAGGCAAATGCCACGAAGGACAAGTGAAACAACGGAGTGGTCACCAGGAATTTTCGACGCACGGGCATATACTAGCAGGCTGCTATAATAAAGGACCATGTGTCAAAAGGCCTAGCAACCACTTCATAGTTTAAATTTTTTTTTTGTGGCACTTGCTTTTACACACACATACTTTATATATATATTATATATATATATATATATATATATATATATATATATATATATAATTTGTACGGTCTGAGGGTCGTTCACGGCAGACATCCACCAATCGACCCGGTTGTATCAAGAAGAGCGAATTGGGATAGCAAACTCATCCTTATGTTTCCTGAAAGCCAGAGGTTTATAGCTACAAGCTTTAGTGACATCTGTAATCTGATTTTTAGAATTCCTATGTTTTTCACGTCTTTAAAAATAAACATTGGCTAGCGAAAGCTAAGGAAATTCCGCCCATTTATCGGGCACAATAATGTGCCTTGGTCAACAATACAATGCTGTATCATAACTAGCGAGGAATATCTAAACTGTTAGGAAGCTTAAGTTCAACAGAGTATGATACGAGTCTTTTAGGGGAGTCTTTTGTCGAATGATCCTCAATACATTAACATCTGTCGAGTATTTATTAATGTATTTTTGACCAGCGTTGAGCATTAGAAAAATTTGAATCTACCTACCTACCTATCTATCTATCTATATATCTATCAGTATAAATACATGCACACATACCATGATATATATATTATAATTATAATTATATATTTATATATATATTATATATATATATATATATATATATATATATATAAAATATATATATATATATACTATATATATATATATTTATATATATATATATATAATATACACATATATAAAATGTAATGTATGTGTACAGATATATAGTATAATACACATCAATAAAAGAGAGGGAGAGCGAAAGAATCTTCAAAGGCAAAAAGTCATTCTACAGCGAGAGGGTTTGAAAGGAGACCCAGAAACATACGTAAAGAGTAGGAATCTCATTTGCTAAAAATGTCAAGGTCTCATCTAGCGTTGCGCGACTCCGTGATATTGGAAACTTCTCGTCATTTTGCCGTGGCTCAACAAAAAGGCTGTTTCCACTTTGAAGTTACGGTAGAATTACATTCACTTTATTTCCAGGTTCAAAGGGCGAAAGCTACAAGGTGCAATTTACTTCGGTCGACAAAAATAGGTGAGCGTATAAAGAGATGTACCAATAACTTGGCAGTGAAACTTAAAAACGGGGAGAGAGAGGAGAGAGAGAGAGAGAGAGAGAGAGAGAGAGCCGAGATTTGAG
>NC_061109.1:23107316-23159816 GCF_015104395.2 Macrobrachium nipponense | reverse complement strand
TTGGAAAAACACCTTTTGCTTCCAGAAGAAGACATTTATTTATTCATTCAAATAAATGATAGGAGGTCGCGGACGAGGCCAAGGAATGGAGGAGAAAGAATCGACGGAGCAGAGGCAAAGACGAACGAGGAATAGGGACAAAGGAGAATAAATTTGAAATTAGCTACACATATAAGACGATAAAGAAATTATGGAAAAAATCCCTTGTTGCATCAGGAATTGTGCAGTTGGAGATCATAGTAATAATCGTTTGCTGTTCCTACCTACCAGAGGTTTTTGGGTGAATGAGACTAAAATTGCGTGAATTCTAAGAATGTCCGCTACGCCTCGATCAATGGCACTGCAAATGCTGCTATCAGTCAGCCTTCAACAGCTGGTCACGTGTCCTCTGGTGCCACCAAGCATCTTTTTTCCTTTCTGGTTATAAACCATTCTATTTTTTGTGAAGTGCAAAACAGCTGCGGTAGGAGAAAAAAAGATAAGAATTATGTGGCTATATCGTGAACTTCTGAGAGCGTAGTAATACTATGTCAGAATGTCCTTGCAATTTAAAATGGATATGAATTTACTAATGTTTGGGACCATACTATATATATATATATATATATATATATATATATATATATATATATATATATATATAATATATATATTATTATTAATGGCCCCCCCCAAAATCGATACAACGGGGAAAAGCAACTTGGACCAGTTTTCAGGAAGAATCCATGATGATCACATTAACACAGACACTGTTATGTATATATATATATATATATATATATATATATATATATATATATATATATATATATATATATAATGAGGATTTCAATTCTGTACCAGTTCCACACCGGTGCCTCGAAATTTGCTACTTGTATAATAAATGAAACCGTGATCAAATATTAAAAAAAAAAAAAAAAAAAAAAAAAAAAAAAAAAAAAAAAAAAAAAAAAAAGGATTCCAACATCGACCGAGGGTGATGAGAGTGATAAGGCTGCGCTCCAAAGCTGAGAGAGAAGGACGCAGATACCGGAGACTATCTAACGTCATTGGCTCCAGCAAAGTAAGTAAGTTTATAGTTTGTAAAATGAATGATGATAGTCTGTAACCTTATGATGTCGCTCAAAGTAGTATTCAGCTTCTCCCGCTTTCTTCCTCCTCTCTCTCTCTCCTCTCCTCTTCAGGACTCTCCTCTTTGAGCTATTCTGCCAATTCGCAAATCTCTCGTCTTCCCCGTCTCCTCTCCATCTTCTCTCGGTCGCACTATAGTAGATTCACATCAACCGTGCATTTGATGTCTGGGCCAGTCCCTTACGACGCCCCTGATTGGCTGTTGATAAGCCAATGACAGGGCTGGAAACTTTCAGCCTCTCTCGAGGGTTCACATGGGTAGGATCTATGTTCCACCTCTCCTGAGGTATACGTCTGTCAGGAGAGGTGGAACACACATCCTGCCTATGTGAACTCTCTCGAGAAACTGAGAGTTTCAAGCCCTGTGATTGGCTTATCAACAGCCAATCAGGAGCGTCGTAAGGGACTGGCCTAAACATCAAATGCACGGTTGATGTGAATCTACTACAGCTAATATTTGACATAACTTACTGCTGCTTCACAAAAGAAGCCTTAAATGGCAGCCATTATATCTCATAACTCGATAAAGCATTGGTGGTTAACGCGTACAAAATCATTCTCTCATTCATGAAGAACACTCATATTTTATGAAAGAATAAAGAAATCAGAGAATAAAAGACAAAATAGTAAAGAAAAAGTATATATACATATATGTAAACATTTAAATGCATCAGATCTCACTGGCCAAATTTAATAAAAATTTTTGTCAAATTAAATAATCTCCTTACCATACGGTTTCCTCTTGTTTTTAGAATAAGCCCCCCCCCCCCCCCCCCCCACACACACACACACACGAAAGGTATCCAAAAAGCAGGAAAGAATTCCCTCGTGATAACACAACAGCCTTACATTTCTCTATATTCCACATATAAAGAACCTTTTGACCTTATGGCGTATGTAGGGCTTGACAGATTGCATGAATAATAGAGGAATATTTCCTTACCAATATTTTGCGCCTGAAAATATTAAAATACAGAAATGTTTACTCTTTCTAATAATTAAATCTGCAGCTTTTCCATAAACAATTTAATCACTCTAAGCCCAAAGATCCAAGTTAAAACTGACCCTTTTACTGAAGTCTTATTAAGCAGAAGTCTTACGTGAATGTTACTTTTTCAACAGCTAAAAGCTAATCAAATTAGACGAGAATCACATCTTTAAGCACGGCTAATAACCAGGATATAAACTTCATTGAACAAAACATCATTAAACGAGTATGTGCTTCATATTACATAAATACGTCTTGATATACTCATACACTAATCAACATTTCTGTCCTCAGTACAAAAACAAAGAATAAATAAATTAAAAAACTTCATATATAATCCGGCTTCTAGCTGGAGAGAGAGAGAGAGAGAGAGAGAGAGAGAGAGAGAGAGAGAGAGACTTCTAATGCATGTTTTCCCCTCGGGAGAAAGGATTACCTCGTCATGGCCTTTCCGGTTTTAAATCAAGATACGTTGGTATATATTTTAAAGGAACAATGATCACTCGTGTTTGTTATTTTCAATTCTTCTTTCCTCAATATCTTCACCTGCGTCTGAGACCCACAAGTCGACTAGCATCCAGAAACAATATTCAGAGCTTTAGTTAATACAGACACTAATGAAAATATTCAAGGAAAGGGTCTAAGCTTTTTTTTTTTTTTGTTTTTTTTTTTTTTTTTTTTTTTTTAATAAACAAGCCCAAGAATCGAAGGCAGGTTCTATAGTTGTTAGCAGAGTGCTGCTAATTAAACAACGACCGACAATGTGTGTAATGAAAAATACACACACATATATACAGTATATATATATATATATATATATATATATATATATATATATATATATATATATACTATATGTGTGTGTGTGTATTTTTCATCACACACATTGTCGGTCGTTGTTTAATTAGCAGCACTCTGCTAACAACTATAGAACCTGCCTTCGATTCTTGGGCTTGTTTATTAAAAAAAAAAAAAAAAAAAAAGCTTAGACCCTTTCCTTGAATATTTTTCATTAGTGTCTGTATTAACTAAAGCTCTGAATATTGTTTCTGGATGCTAGTCGACTTGTGGGTCTCAGACGCAGGTGAAGATATTGAGGAAAGAAGAATTGAAAATAACAAACACGAGTGATCATTGTTCCTTTAAAATATATACCAACGTATCTTGATTTAAAACCGGAAAGGCCATGACGAGGTAATCCTTTCTCCCGAGGGGAAAACATGCATTAGAAGTCTCTCTCTCTCTCTCTCTCTCTCTCTCTCTCTCTCTCTCTCTCTCTCTCTCTCTCTCTCTCTCTCTCTCTCGCTAGAAGCCGGATTATATATGAAGTTTTTCAATTTATTTATTCTTTTGTTTTGTACTTGAGGACAGAAATGTTGATTAGTGTATGAGTATATCAAGACGTATTTAGTTTATAAGATATATATATATATATATATATTATATATATATATATATATATTATATATATATATATATATGAGAGTTATAAGGAGTTACAAGGATGTCTCAAAGAATTGTTAGTCCATCCGAGGAGACATCGTGTGCTCACTTATCTGTACGAGCAGGTTTTACTGTGCATTCACAGAGTCCTAATGATTTTGTCTAGCTTCCTTTTAAACTCTTCCACACTGTTGCTGCTTACAACTTCTGGTGGCAGTTTATTCCATGTGTCACATATCTTGTATGTAACGAAGTTCCCACAATGGGATGTGTTGTATCTCTTCAGTTCTAGTTTCCATCCATTATTTTTTGTCTGGTTTTCGTTTAATGCAAATAGGTTACTATCTACTTTTGTTATGCCTATCAGTATCTTAAATGTTTCTATTAGTTGTCCTCGCTATCGTCGTGTTCCTAAGCCATTCATGTTCAGGCTCTCTAGTCGTCTTCGGTAACCTATTTGCCTGATGGATGGAATTAACTCTGTGGCAGAGAGAGAGAGAGAGAGAGAGAGAGAGAGAATACCTAATGAACGGGTTCTCCCCAGTGGGATGAGGGGTTACCTCGTCGAGGCTCTCCTGCTTTCATGTATGCATTTTGACCGAACACTAAACACTCGCATCTACTAGTTTTGTTCTCTTCTCTCTTCTCTCCCTCTTTCCCTCCAACCCAGCTCCGATCACAATATTCGTGTAATTGCTACGCATATCATTCACTAGTCAGATCATCAGAGACGCACTGACTTTAAAGAAAAGCACCTGTCTCTACCTCGTCCGGTTCGAGATTCGAACCCAGGTTATCTGGTTGTGAGCTATACGTACCACCACTCAAGCTGCGATAAAAATATATATATATATATATATATATATATATATATATATATATATATATATATAAGTGTGCGTATACATATATATTTTATATATGATATATACTATATACACACATATATTCATGTGTGAACAATTTATATCTCTCTCGTCTCTCTCTCCTCTCTCTCTCTATTATATATATATATATATATATATATATATATATATATATATATATATATATATAGAGAGAGAGAGAGAGAGAGAGAGAGAGAGAGAGAGAGATCCACTTCAACCAAACTATAAAAATATACCGGTGGAGTATTATGAGCAAAAACTCTATTAAAGAATAACTGTTAAATAGAATCTTTTGTCCAAGGTTTGGTGACACACGACTTTCCAGGAGATGTAACATTAGCGGAAGCATCATGGACTAATTGGAGAAAAAAGAAAGAAAACATTGAATTACCAGGTTACAACAGGAAAGGAGGAAATGAAATACTAGGGTTAGAGGAACAACCCAAACAATTCGGTTACGAGAGAAAAAGAAGAAAATATCAACCGGGTTAAAGGAGAAACATCGAATCTAAACGATCACGTCAGAGGAGTCAGAGAAAATGAAACAATCCCATTAAAAGAAAAAAGAGGAAACTGATCCGTCATACTTGAAGAACTAAGCAGCAAATCAAATAACCAGATTAGAGGGGAAAAGGGGGAAAATAGACAGTCAGGTTAGAGGAGAAGAGAAAAATAAGAATAAATCAGGAGACATCAGAGCTTAACAGATCCCTCGACTATAATGCACAATAAAGTTTGCAAAACTTTGCCAGGCAACTTCAACCTTGACTTGACATCCGGTCTCTGACATCGTAATCAATAGGTTCATCCCTTCACGTTCCCACTACATGCACAATTTGTCAAGCTTGTTATGACAGGTACTTGGGAGTAACTAGAGAGAGAGAGAGTCAAAGCTATAAAAGCAGAATTATGTAACTAACATCAGACATGGCAGAACAGTACAGATCGATTTTGACAATGCGACTTCAAATGTTAAACAAGTGGCATGGAAAAGGGAATAAATATCTCAACGTTCAGAAACGAATATATCTGGAGATGAAATAAAACAAACTACAAAAAAATGACAACGCATGAAAAAGATGATAAGAAAACATGTACAAGGAGATATAAATACAGGGGTTATAAAAATACCAACTTTTCCACGTCTAAGTAAAATGGAACGAGTATGATAAATCAAATATGAAAATGCGGCGAGGAGACAGGTCAAAAAGAATTTATAACCATATGATAAAAAACATTCAATTGGAATAAGAACCTGTGGTCTCTTTTTGTTCCGATGAAAAAAAAAAAAAAACCGTTAGAATCAACAAACTTAAAAAATATCCATAATCCTCAAGTTGAAATACATGTTGGAATTAAGACAAATACTAATACCTAAGAGCAGCAGCACAATAACCTACGGATTTCGAGGTGCCCTTCGATTAATAAAACTTAACGTTAAGCTAGAATCAATTTTAACGTTTTATAGATAATAACTATATTTTCTCAAGTGCTCAGTGAGGAAGAACAGCCCTAGTCAAGATCTTATGTATACACGTACTGAATAGACAGCTGCACAGAACAAGGATAGTGCCTGTGACAATGGCAGAGATATGACTCCCTCCTTTTTATGTCCTTTGGTGGATTTGCACCAATATCTTGCGTTGGGGAAAATTCGATAAAGACGACAATATCAAATATGAGAAAATGAATTACTAATTGGTTAAAAACAATTGTCATATATATATATATATATATTAAGGCATATATAAAGGCAAAAGCCACGAAGGAGAGTGACACGAAAAGGAGTACTGCGAGGCCTTTCGACTCAATGTCCTTTATTACTTGAGTCGAATGGCCTCGCAGTACTCCGTTTCATCTTCCTTCGTGGCTATTTCCTTTATTCATACATTCACCACGTTCCAAATGTTCGTGATTCATCCATTCATGTATACACACACACATACACAATATATATATATATATATATATATATATATATATATATATATATATATATATATATATTACATCCACCATAAAACAATGATTATGAGCGTGTGGAGGAAAAGTATGACCTTCACCGGAAAATGAAAGTACACACACACACACACACACACACACACACACACACACACACATATATAGTATATATATATATATATATATATATATATGTATATATTTATATATTATGCATTTTACTTCATCATTTTCCAGCTGTTGATGTTAAGTTTCTCTTAATGAACCCTAGGACTATCGGTAATATGTTGCATCATAAAGAGAGATTACCTCCCTTAATGCTGTCTATATCTATACTTGCTGCCGATGCAATAGGCAAACTTACGTTGGAAACGCGCCGCTTGCTTATGGTGAGATGTGATGCACATATGGGTATTAGTTTCCGTACAGGGTGTAAACTGTCCAACCCAGAACTATCTTATATTAGGAATCATGGGAAATTTGGTAAAAATAATATAAACTATAATGATTTCAAGATATTGTTATCAAGTCCATACGAACACCACCTACCAATATTAGAATCTCTAGCTATAAAGAAACTAGTTCCCACCTTAAACAACCACTCTTCATCTGTTCCCTTGTACATAGCTTAAACCATGCCCTTCTTGTTTACTTTCTATGCGTTTTCCATACAGCAACCGAACGTCGGACACTAACTTTAATCATTCCTTTTTTTATTTATTTTATTTTATTTCATCTTTTAGAGTAACTTGTATTTCAATGTTGTAACGTTCCTTGTATTACTTTATTCAATGTGTGTTTTATGTCAACAAAAATAATTCTATGCTGTATTGTATATCAGTTTTTTATCTTTTATTTTAGCCTGGGTGATGAGACATTCGTCCCGAAACGTCGCGATAAGAATAAAGTGACATACTTTTCATGCTGCCTTCTTCTACGCCTTCTGGTTTATAAATATATATACCTACATAAATATATAGACGTTTATGAGAGCGTGCGTGCGTGCATGTCTTATTTCCAACTAAATTTCCGGCTTTTCTTATTTAGAGGAATCACTTTATTATGAGATCTCGTGTTTGTATATATTGGGTGTAGTTCTATAGAAACTCTATAGAACTACACCCACATACATAAGTCATCCTGTATCAAAATATAACTCACTTCTTCACAGGATAAATATGCGAATTTAAAACTAATAGGTAAAAAAAATGTGCAAGGACGAGACGGTAAAATGTTTCAAACTTCGAAATACGAAAAGACGTTTATTAAAACCACCCGAAAAACAGGGATGGGTGAAAGTCGGCTTGAAGAGAAAAGCAGCAACAGTGGAACTGCATTAACCTTGGCTGGACTACGTGCAACGATGACCCTAATCATTTTCATTGGCTTAGTTCAAAGTAGTTTAGACACCCGAGAAGGCTACGCAACAGGGAGCTTGGCGAGCTATTTATTCCCTTCTCTCTCATTCCAAGGGAACCGAAAACAGAACTGAAGAATGAAAACAACGTGAAAATGGTTCGGGAGGCCGCAGATTTTACGGATGATATGTTAAAAAAACATCTTAAAATGAGTAAGGCAAATACAATAACACATTCAAAGCGCAGAACATGAATAAAGATACTCGGATTCCTATATTTAGGAATCAGTGTTGCAGTTTGGCCAAAGCTCATACTATAGCAAAGTCCACCTAGCTTTGCAGCTAAGCCCCGCCCACTGATTACGTCACGACCATTCCTTGAAGGTGATTGGTTGGCAATAGTTTCGAGGGGTTGGTTAATCTGCGGTTCTTTTCATCTTCATTTATTTTGCAATGGTTGTTTTACCAAATTAAAATACGATCTGCTGATTATCAAAAGGAAACGTTATATATTATCCCCTGAAATAAAACCATAAAACACATCTCCCTAAAAATGGTAAAAAAGCAGGAAAATATGAATGAATTCGGGAGTGTTTCGAGATGCTGCAATGTTGTTTTTCGTAATTAAATTCACCTGAATAAGGATGTGACACAGGGAATGTCTGCATTCGAATCGGTGCAATCGAATCACTGGAAAATGATAATTACCGTCTGATGCTGTCAAGCGTGTTCACTATTCACCATTCTAAATTTAAACACAAAGACTTTCCCAGAGCTCTGCAGACTGCTATTTCATATTAATTTCAGGAAATTTTACTACATTTTAATAGTCATAAAATCAACTTCATTGTAATCGTTTACACGTTCGGAGGGATGACCAGCAGTGACTCTCCTACAAAACCAGAATATGCCTATATTTAACTTACAGTTATACAGTTACAGTATGATAAGCTATACGAGTCATACTAGATATAAATTTGCCCAGAATTTTCTTAAGGAGATTATTTCCTTTCAAAATAACAGGATCATAAAAAATGACGTAGACCTATATTGTCCTAAGTCTTTTTGTCGGTTTACGCAGTTTATGACGTCTGGATTATATGCCTATCTTATATTCCGTTTTACTGACTCTTATGTATCCTTTTGTCCAACAGGGTAATCTACAAGAATGCTCCAAAATCAAGTGATCCATAGTGTGCTCGCAGACTGGTTTAGTCTTTTAGATCATCTCATACATAACTTTTTCAGCTATCATTCATTTTTTTTCGTATTTCATTAAGTATCTTATGTTGCCTTTCTACCATAGCCTTCTTTTTCAGAGAAATACTATAGCAGCCTTTTTATCTACACATCAGTGCATTATAATTTGTTATTCCTTTAGTGAATTTATTTTCAATATAGTTCACTGACGGCAGTTTGATAGTTGTAAGCAAGGCTGAGTCAGTCCTATGATTGATCTGTGTGTGCCATCGGCTATGTGCCCACAAGTTTTACGTTTATTTTCTGTGGTATATATGGCGTTACAATTACTATGGCCATCCACGCATGCATGTGTATGTGTATGTGCATGTGCATTTACAGATGCGTGTAAATTCTATTTTATACATATACACTACATATCGTGGAGTTGAAACTACTACTAAAAACTACTGTATATCCAACAGTTACGGGTAGAAAATTTTTAAAGGAGGACGGGTTAGGTAGAATTTGATGTGTAGGCCTATGCCCTTTCACTGCCTCAAAATATAAGAAATTAACGTGTAGATCTATGCCAGTGGTTCTTAACCTTTTTCCTCCTATGACCCCCGAGACTCTTCAGGATATTATCGTGACCCCTACAATAAATTTTGAAATGGAACCTTGTGAAAAGGTAAGATAAAACAAAATGATAGGAAGACCAGAGTTTATTGAAAATGCCCCGAACAAAAACCTTGAAAAATTCCACAGAGCTTCTACAAATCCCAGAACGATGCAAAATCCGCAAAAGTATCGAACATCATACAAATAACAAAACCTACCTCTCATTCACTTAGTGGGAGGGTTGAAATTGTTTTGCAGCCATAATTCTAACAAGATGCACTCACCAAACTGGTAAAAGCCCACTGGCTACTACAAAAATATGAAAATAAATTATATTTTCCATAACCTTTTATGGCCTCCTGAGAAACCCCAAACGACCTCCAGGTTAAGAGACGCTGGTCTATGCCCTATCATTGCCTCAAAATATAAGAAATTGACGTGTAAGTCTATGCCTTGTCATTGCCTCAAAATATAAGAAATTGACGTGTAGGCATAATCTCTCAATGATGATAATAACATCTGACATGCAGGATTATGATGAATTAGTACCCTAGTATCGGAACTGGCTGTTAAGCCAATGTTTCATTTCAATTAATGTGGTTTATGTGGGGTCGCTTATGTAGGCCAGCAACAATAAAAAAAAAAGCAAGATGCGTGTGTATTTAGGCTGCGCATGATAAAAAAGGATGCCCAGACAAAATGATCCAAGATCTTCATAATGATATATAACTTAATATTTCTTTCATCAGAGATATCAATTGCATACTTCACAACTCCGGGAACTCAAATCTGTGGTGCGATTCACATACGAAACTCAGCATGACCACGCGGAGTCAAATCCGTACTAGTAATCATTTGGACGGTTAACTATAACTATAGTGTGAAGTCACTACCCTTCGAGAGCTAGCCAATCACTGGCGTGCAGTACCTACACAAGTTAGTATTTATAAAGGTGAACTTTGCTATAGCGATTTCAGGCTATCTGCCACTCCACTTAAAGCGAACACTGACATCTTGCTAAAAAAAATTGGTCAATGAAAATGATAAGCAATTCTGTGACGTGTTAAAGTTAAAACTTACTTAAGAAGCGTCTCTCTCTTATCTTTATTAATCAAGAAATAGATTCCTGAAATGCCATGTTAGTTCACGCTCCAAAAATGACGTCAATGAGCGGCAGCGCTTGAATACACGAAGAGCTCTTCTCAAAAATGCCACACAAGAAGAGCAAATTTAGACAAATGATCAGCTGTTTGAAGGAAATTTAGATACCATTTTCCACCTAATCTCTCCAGCTTGATGCTTAATACTGTTAGACTCTAAAGCGAAAAACCTCACGAAGTGTTACACTCGTCCTGCAACAGTCAAAACAGGTCGACAATAACAGAGAAAATATTGATGAAATAGGTAACAAAGTGAAAGTTTAGTATGCACTGCTATTTGTAATTTCACTTATTCCTTGGCAATATTCAATCTACTGATGGAAGATATGTACAGCATGGGCACCTTCCACAAGCTTCATTTTAGGAGTAAAATTCTATTATTTCATTTTAATGCCTCTTCCCTCAGAATTAGTGAGCTCTAATCCTATGGCAAAGCGTCAGGATCTACTTTCTGACGACGTGCCACGGTGGAACATTCCACATTCCACCTGTCTCCGAATCCCTTTACTGTAGAAACGTGAAACAGTCTCACTCGCTTTGAGAGTGAGAGGAGTAATGTTTATTTCTGGTGGTAGAGTTCACCCTCGACGTGGTTTGGAAGTCACGTAAAGCCGTTGGTCCCGTTGCTGAATAACTACTGGTTCCATGTAACGTAAAAACACCATACAAACAAACAAAAACAAACAACTTTGTTACTGTTACAAAAACCCAGTCATTGCTGCCCTATATTCTATGACTTCTGCCTCGTTGAATGGTAAAGTATTTACCTGTTTGTTGATTGCTCTTCGTCCATTTGTTTCTCTCTCTCTCTCTCTCTCTCTCTCTCTCTCTCTCTCTCTCTCTCTCTCTCTCTCTCTCCCCTTATGGCAATTCTATTACGTAGAGGCTTGCACAGCTAATGGTCTAATAATAATATGAGCTTACATATACAGCTCATTAACATTCCAATTTCGTCCTACAGCAAGTAATTCCGAAATGCACCTCTCAGCCATTAAAGTAAATAACTGTCAGAATTGTGAATTTAATTAGAATATCGCCACCACCGGTCGAGCTGAGACAAAAAAAGGAGAAAAATTCATGAAAGCAAATGGAGGCACCAACTCAAAATGTTTCAAACCAGCGGAATGCCTAAACTTTAAAGTCCGTGGAGAGAGAGAGAGAGAGAGAGAGAGAGAGAGAGAGAGAGAGAGAGAGAGAGAGAGAGAGAGAGAGAGAGAGAGTTTATCGAGATACTGATTAGGCCTTGGATATGTTAAATTTATAATGCACGATAGGCAACGAGAGAATCATCGACTGACTGATACTGTAGTACATTGGCGTTATCTAAATATGATTTAGAGAGAGAGAAAGAGAATAAAACTAAATTATGAAAATACATATTGGAAAAGACTAGACCCAACAAACATTTATATACAAAGAAAATGATTTGAAGTCGATTTGTGCATTTGGTCTCCGTGATACATCCCAGGTTTGTATTGATTACCAAAGGGAAAGAAAACACTTTGGGGAGACAGTGGTCCGAAATCGAACCCCAAAAGAATAAATACTTTTTTTTTCTTTTTTGAAAAAAAAAAATGGTTTTTTAAGGGACCATCAGCTAGTCAACAATGGATTCACAGAGTAAACAACCCCCGGTCTATAGAGAGAGAGAGAGAGAGAGAGAGAGAGAGAGAGAGAGAAGAGAGAGAGAGAGAGACTGTTCCATTTCACCAAAACTCATAAACGGTACCACTTGAGTCTTACCCCTATTTACGTTCCTCTTCAGCGCTTCCATCTGAATGTTAAACTACGCGATAAACATTTCAAAGGTGAATGTGCCCATATCGCAATTATGATTAAACAGACAAACAGCCATAGGCAGAGTGCCACAAAAAAAAATAGGGTACCAAATCTATGCTGTAGCAAGAGGTTCATAGCGCCTATCAATATTTATTTTCTTCAGACATCTTGCCTTCCGTACCATTCGTTGTCAAATAAATTTTACTCTTTTTTCTTATCATTTCCATCAACTTTCTTCTGTGTCTCCACACTCGGATTACAGCTGCATTTCAATTCTGTCTGATTTATTTTTTCCATATTCCTAACCCTGGGTCGCCGTACTTGCTTTCTGGCCTTCAATTCACATAAATATTCACTGACTTGAACCTCTTGATATTTCCACACTTCACTCTCTCTTTCGAAATATTACTTTCATCATTAATGGTTGCAATCTCGGTTTTTGCCCGCTATAAGTGGTTTCTCACAGGGCACCATGAAATTCCTTTGCAAGGTTTCCCTTACATCTAAAATTTACTAGAATTCACCTGTCTTATCTGCTGCTTCTCCCTGTATTCCTAAGTTAGTCCACATTTCCTTATCTGTCTTATTTTTAATTTAAATTATTAAAAAGGTAAAAAATTTCCATGTTCATCATGGATATGTACATGCATTTTTCCTTAAAGGCTTCATACTAATAGAACTGTTTCTTGCCTTTAAACCTTGACGTTTCTTATTCCATGTGATGCTTTCAAACCTCTCACATGACAACAGGAATGACATCCTTCTAATACCCTGACTAACTGCTAAAGTTTGTCACAGTTAACCATTACATTCTCTACCAAACACATTTCTCCAAGTTTCGTATTCAATGGCTCTTTGGTTTAACACGCAAAGCCCTATTTTCTGGCGCTTGCTTTTGCGTCAAAAGTACCTCGTGCTGAGACAGTTTCAGCCTTTCAACTCTGTGTTGATGACCATAGTTGCCGCGACGCAACTATGAATTTTCAACCAGACGTTAAAGATTCAATTTCGTTATGATTTCACAAAAAAAAATTACACATACACACACACATAGTATATATAAATGTATGTCTACACACACAATATATATATATATAATATGACCTCGTAGACTGGTAAAAAGTAAGTATATCTTACTTTAACGAGACCACTGAGCTGATTAACAGCTCTCCTAGGGCTGGCCCGAAGGATGAGCTATTTTCACGTGGCTAGGAACCAATTGGGTACCTTGCAACAGGACCTACAGTTTATTGTGGGATCCGAACCACATTAAATCGAGCAATTAATTCCTAATGACCAGAAACAAATTCCACTGATTCCACGTTAGCAGAGCGGGGAATCGAACTCGGGACTACTGGATCATTAGGCAAGCACGTAAACCACTTGTCCAACGAGGAACATCGTAGTCTGGTGGTCATGGCACTCGCCGCAAAGGGCCAGAGTTCAATTCTTCTTAGAGAAGGGACGATTTAGCCACATTCCATTAAACCCACATTGAATCTGTTAATCCAAAGTTTATATAAATAAACTAATCTATTAATACGCTTTGTTATGGCCCCCAGAATAGAATCATGAGTAAAACTGCAGAGAATTCACTGGTGGCCAAAAACACAAAAATCCTTATTCCTCTTCGCAGACATATTTTACAAACTCGTTCAAGCGATGCTAAATATAACGTCCCGAACAAATTACAGAAGCAACGGCAGAAACAACCTCTGAACACACTCTAAATCACACGATTTAAACGCCGATGTATAATCGCATATTCGCACATATGTTTACAATCCTGGCCATTAACTCTGTCTGCATAAATAAATGGCTTTCTGCTGAACTCCTGGCAGGAACCATTACGTTAAAATGAGATTATCTAAATGAGCAAAGCTCACTTCTGTAATAGGGACGCTTGTACGACATCATTCGCCGTTATTCCGGATGTGTACTCCTCCATAAAGTCGAGGAATCAATACACGTTTTGTGATCCAGGATACATATATATATATATATATATATATATATATATATATATATATATATATCATATATATATATATATATATATATATATATACAGGGGGAAAAGAGGGAAATCCTCAAGTGAACATAAAGGACACTTTTCCCGTTACCCGACAATCTTATATAAAGAAGGAAATCTCTTACAAAAATGATCAAAAGAGATGAAAATGTGACATATATATTCAGTGGGATCTAATGAAAAAAATATGTGGCAAGACGATACCGAAACTAGAAAACTTGGTCCTACTTAAGAAAAGTAACTAAAATAATTATATAATAACGAGTTTTCCCCCATCAGTATTAAACGGGGGATTGAACACCGTCAAGATTGAAGACAAAGACTTTCAAGAAGAAAATGATTTTGATTAAAACTAATATTTAACCTTAATCAATTTGCGATGAGATTCTTTTTTTAAGTTTAATGAAAGTGATTATGTACGTTGGCGACTAATTTAAATGAATGCAGCTTTGTGTGGTGACATTTCCATTAAAAGTTGATGGTGGAAACATTTTAATTAGTTTGGCAAATCAATGACAATGGTAGAGTTGTGACGCTACAGCGAAGTACATACACTGTGGAAAATCTTCATTTCTGACTGATAATCATAAATATTTGTAGCCATGTATTAATCAATAATTTATGTTATTGTTCCTTAACACTTGAAATGGACAACTTAATGATAATCATGAAGCAATATATCTTTCTTCCTTGCGTCTAGTATTTCAAACGTTTGATATCAAACAACTTCTTCGGAAAGACTTAATAAGGAAAAAACATAATTTATATTAAAGTCGGGACAGCGAGGTGTAACATTCATGATGCTGAATTAAATAAGGATTGCAATTAAGACTAAACAAAGTATTAAAACAACAATGATGTGTTGCTGTTCTCATTATAATAATATTTCAGTAAATGAAATATTAACAAATCGTCAACACATAAATACCAGGCTTCATAAACGTAACTGTGCTGCTGAAATATTATCAAAGCCTTGTTAAACGAAAAACGTTTTTCACGGTATTACCCGGAATAAAAATTCCCTTAATACTATGAGTGAATAAAACATCAATGCTTATGTAGAAAAATGCTATCAAAGCCTCAACTCAGGAAATACAATATGTTACAGTGTTTAGGTAAATGAAATATTATCAAGGCTTGAGCATAACAAAAAATGGTCATACTGGGATAGAACAACTTGTTCAAATCGACACTGGTCCCCCAATTCAATTGAAGAATGAAAACGCCCCTCCTAGTTAAAGAATGAAAATGCCCCAATTCAAGCACGTAAACGCCCCCTAATTAAATTTAAGAATGAAAATGCCCCCCAATTCAATTTAAGAATGAAAACGCCCTCCTCCCCCCAACCCAATTGAAGAGCGAAAACAATCATGAATGACACCCGAGTCTCTTCCCCTCCGCCTGTGCTGACAGTAAGCACCGAAGCACCAACAAGCTACAAATTTCTTCTATCACAAACTCTTCCCTGTTTCGTAGCTTTTGTTGAATACTGAAATGGGAGCCAATTTCTTAAATTTACAATGGAAGCGACTTTTCATGAACTGACATGTCCAAAAATATAGTGGAATTTGAAGAGACATGCAAGTTAATGAGGTATTAAAACATCTTCTATAATCTCATGACGTAAATCATTCATGAATTCTTAACCGACTCATATAAAGTGACCATTCAAATACTCCAATTCCTAAAACAAACTGGTTAGGTTGGGCAGACATGGGTTCTGGTAAAAGCGTATTTCAACTGAATTTGATGGAAGTGTATGCGAATGAGTTGATTCCAATTCCTACCCCTCTTGGTGGTGTAATCGTCTCTCATTCATTGCTTTAAAAATTCAAGACTTTCGATGGAAAGTCTATCAAAAATTATGAAGCCACAGAAATGACGAAGACACGCCGCCAAAGGCATTACGAAAGAATTGAAATTGATATAGAACAGTAACAACTTCAAAACAACGTCAATTAAGATTAAGGAATATAATTATATTCCTCCCTCCTCCCCCAAACAAGTACACACAAACATGTGTCTCATATTCATTTACAGGTCTAGTTTAAGAGCAGCTGGCTTGAAATATTTATCAGTAAAGTTTGTATAATACATACAAGTCTTCAATTTCGGGCTAACCATCTGTCATTAAATTTCTGCTTTTCTTCACATTTTTGCATTGCTTTACACATACACATACATACCAATATGTATACACATAAACAACTAGATATACATGCTTTAGTACATTGTGTATAGTCTACTCGATTAACTCTTATACTGATTCATTTTAAATTAAATCCGCCATTTTCATAAGCAGGTCTCACCTGACGTTCGCCAGGTCTGTGTTTCGCTCCCACCCTACCGCCCACCAATCCACCTAGCTTTAAATGGGCACCATCGCCTGCCGGGGGTCAAGACAAAAGGTGTGGGGCTAGCAACCTCATCCTTCACCAAAAATAAGAAAATAACATCTAGTAAACTTTTCCCCTTAACTAAATGAGGTGGTTATAGACCGTGTCAGTCCTTCGAACCACAACATAATTCACAACATGGGGGAAAAAATCACGATTTTAACGAAAGGTGTTTCATTGGTTCCGCCTTGTTCGAGAATAGAACCTGGGCTTCTTCGTGTAGCTTACAATCACACTGGGATAAAACCGGGCTGTTTCAAGGAATTCAGAAAACTGTCATGACTGAAACTTACAACTGGTATACAACCATTGGTTTCCTAATGTGGTGATATCTTAAAGGTGTAATTATCGTCTAAGTACTTCGCAAGTAATTCGTCCTCACTTTCCCGATCATACTATGCTAATAACAGAAGAGGATAATACCACTGGAATTACAGTGCCCTTGGAAATTCATTTGTATGCATTAAGGCCATGAGCAACAATTCAGCTGAGATTAACTTGGGTAACCTTGGAAAAGGGAAATAAAAGCTGGGTCAATGAAAAAGAAAAACCTTCAAAGAGAGTGTAAACAAGGCACGAGATGACTGATGACCTGTCCTCGTAAACAAGGCTCAGCTGACAATCAGTTGTCACCTTCCAAGGTCACAGAGTCCGGTGACGTTGATGCAGGGGACCGTCCCCCCCCCCCCCCCATACGAAAAGCACAGGCATGCTCCCATCTGAGTGGCATAATATTTCATTCATTCAATCGCCTGCCAGTGACACCCAGCAGAGATCCCATCGGCGGACCTTCACTGCTCATTATGAATGAAATCCGCAATGAATGACTAAAGGCCCCAGGGACGTCAACACGCAATACACCATCCTGGCAGCCTCGCAGGGCACAGCGCCCGAACCCCGGAAGAGTGCTTGACAGACAATGCCCTTCACCACCGGCAAGTGGACAATCCAACTGGGTGTCTCTTCTAGAACATACTCTCACATCATGCTGAGTGACCCACTCACTTTGCAACAGGATGTGGGTACCCTCAGACCTACCAGCAGGCTATCCATTTATTGCCATCTTTCATTTCATAGCGTCCCATTTTCATTAGCGTTACAACTTCTGCCAAATGTTGTCATTCACGAATTTTCCCACATTTGGATGATGCCACACAGTATCGTATGTATGTATGTTTATATGTATGTATGTATGTATGTATGTATGTAGTATGTATGTATGTATGTATGTATGTATATATATATATATACTATATATATATATATATTCTCTCTCTCTCTCTCTCTCACTTCATACGATCCCTTTTTCAATAGGGTCACATTACTCGTTAATTTAGATGACGATAACCTAATTACACATAAAAAAAAGATATCTCTCTCTCCTCATGTAGGCGTCCCCAAAGCAATGTCAATTCAGAGGGCTCTCACGCATGCTAAGAGACCTAGAGCGTGCGAGGCAGAGAGAAGAGAGAGAGAGAGAGAGAGAGATCCCCGAGGGACAAAGCCCCAGAACGGAGGGCGTGGACTCTTGCCCCGGCAGAAGACCATGCTGTCTCCTAATCATGATAATCGGCAGGAGGTGATGGTGGTTGGAGTTGGTCGCCGGCGGTCGTCTCTCTCTCTCTCTCCTCTCTCTCTCTCTCTCTCTCTCTCTCTCTTTGTGTGTTTGTGTGTGTGCTCTCTCCTCTCTCTCTCTCTCTCTCTCTCTCTCTCTCGGGTGGTAGTGGTAGAGGGGCCGAGGGTGGGTGTGGACATCGTCCCTAGCGCAGTTCACCTGCAGGCTGCACTCAGTCGACACAGACGCCCCAGACGCTCCTTCTTCATCATCAGTGGGTTCCAGTTCCTCTCCCTCTCTCTCTTTCTCTCTCTCTCCCTCACTCCCCCTATCTGTGCCACGTGCTCGAGTGGCGGCGGTGTGTTCTCATTCGCGTCAAGATCGCCTCCGTCGGGAGACTATTTCTCCGGTGGTTTCTTGCAGGTGAGAGGGAGAGCTTCTGCCATACAAACTCACGCCTCATCATTTCTCACCTCCTCATCACACTTAGGATACACGAAGGAACACAAACACCCGCTGTGCACGACGCTCAATAAAGACATCAATGAATGTGATTGTTTTCAGACTTGTAAGCAGAATAGGAGAAAGAAAAAAAAAACACAAACACACACACACACAACAAAGACAATGGCAGCCATACCACATTTATCACTGGTTATTGGGTCATTACGTAATGCACGAAAGTAGCGCCACCAATCATCTACCGAACATTCCCCTCCACCACATCACATTCCCTCACATTACTGAGCAACAATACAATATTAAGCATCCACACCTCACCTTCACCTAAATCGTGCGAACACGAAGTGATCAATATCCAAATCTATACGCTCAGCATGATATATTTTTCTCAATGTCACACGTCACGGCAATCAATTGGAGCCTTTTGGGTGTAGGGAGAGGGATTTACAGAATAAACGAAGAGGCCTGAGGCTCTGTAAATAATTATGTATAGAAATACTCATTTGTAATTACTGTGGCGCGCGCGCGCGCACGCACTCATGCACACACACACACACATATATATATACACACACACTGCCAACACATAAAAAAAACTGTCGATTGTGAAATTCCTCCAAATTACAAGTGAAAAAAAAAGGCCCAACGAGTCTGAATTTCTCTTCCGGGTTCTAGTATCGACTATCATAATGTGTTGATTATGAATACTGATAACGACGGGATATGTCGATGTTTCTTTGTATCAGTGAATGTCATTCAACTTGAGTACTTTCAGCAAAGCAAGACGATTATTTTAAAGAAATAATGATGAGTCAATGGTTAAAAGTAAATGAAGTGACACACTTACACACACACATATATATATATATACAATAAATAAATAATAAATAAATTATATATATATATATATATATATATATATATATATATATATATATATAGGAAATAAAGAGCTGCACGAGGTAAATATAGTGTACATAAATATGTTCGTAAAATTCCAGTGTATCATGTTTACCTCTCTCTCTCTCTCTCTCTCTCTCTCTCTCTCTCTCTCTTCTCTCTCTCTCTATATATATATATATATATATATATATATATATATATATATATATATATATAGAGATAGATAGATAGATACACACACACACACACACACACACACACACATATATATATATATATATATATATACATATATATACACATTTACATACATATACAGGTATAAACCACGAAGGAAAGTGAAACATTGGCTTATACCTTTATTTATACATTCATCACGTTCCAAACTTTCGTGATTCAGTTATATTTACATATACATATATGCACAAATATAAAATACATGTACATATGTCTGTAATGTGCCTATGTGTTACACATAAAATCATCTTTAAGTCTAGAGTATGAGTACTTAATTCGTCTAAAGTTCAGGGGACCCAAATTAATTTATGAAAAACCAAGACAAAACGCTGAACCTTGTAAGTAACTACTTCATATTCCTCACGATGACATGACCTAGTTTCTTCACCACACCCTGACAGACTAAAGAGGTGGGTTACACAAAATGGACATGAAAGTATAATCAACTTGAAAATGTCACGGCTCTGGACTTCAGGACGGAAAAATGTTCCGATAAGTCACCACGCACATTGCCAGCACTGAAGTTATAATTGCAGTACTACTCCTTGATTTTGCGTGCTGGTATTGTACACCACCAATGGGGATACCGGCATTCCCATCACAATGATCGAATGACTTCGAGTACGTAACTGGAGTCCCAACTGTCAATGTGACCTATGTCCATTGTTTTGCTTTTGTTACAGTAGAAAACAAGCACAATTACCTTACATTTTAAAATACATGGGTTACAATTCTCAATAAAATACATCACTTAGCACAAGCATTCCTGATGTTGTTGATAGTGAAACTCGCTTTCCAAACAACGTCTTAAAGAACCTCATCATTTGATAGCCTAAATATACCAGTTCTCCCAAGAGTACACCTAAAAAAATCAAAGGCTCGCACAGTAACCATAGTGACACCCAACAACAACACACCTCCTATGTCACGCGACTCGGAGAGCCCTACTATATCATAATGTGTATTCCCTTGTGTCATGTGTCATGGCCACAGGCCTCGCTGGATATACGTAGTAGTACAATACTTTCGCTACGTTCGCTGACAAGTCATGGTCTGCAAAATGCATCGTTTCCAGTTTTGGTGACGAGATCGTGTATGTGTATATGTATATGTATATGCATACATACATACATACATACATACATCCATACATACATATTATATGATATATTATATATATAGTATATTGACTATATATATGTATATATATATGTATAATATATATATATTATATATATATATATATATATATATATATATATATATATATATATATGCTTATGTAGCGAAGCCTACCACCGACTGTGATGTTTTTTCTGGACAAGATGATATATATATATATATATACTATATATATATATATATATATATATATATATATATATATATATATATATATATTCAAGAGAATGCTTTTGTCGCGAAGCCTACCAGCGACTGTGATGTTTTATCTGAACAAAATAGCATGCAATATAAAACATTATTGTTGTCATTATGACTGAAAGTGTTACAAGTAACAATTCCTTATTTTCAGGTCAAACTCGACTTTTCAATCAAAACCGGTAACTAAGAGACTATTTCATTGAATTAACTCCCATTGAAATACAGTATTATCTGGCTCCTTCTGCAGGTGAGATTTTTACCGTTAAACAAACAAACGTCCACTAGACTGGCGTAGAGCTCATTGCAAGAGACATGAAGGCTCACTAGGTTATGTTAGGTTAGGTTACAACAAAGGATGACGTGACTGGAATCTAGCATATTCAGTGTGACTTCAAAATAAGTAGGGCTGAATGCTTAGTTATAGCCAAAGTCACGTTTCCCCTTTCTGTAGCAGAATTCCATAGCTGATCTACTTGTCAATGACTATACAACTTGGATCTGGAATACTTCTTCAAGAGATGATTTTTGCGGTGGCTTGGACATGTCATGAGAAAGGGTAAAGAGCGCTTCAGTTAGATCAGAAGAGGATCTAGACCTGATGGAAGTTCAAGCAGAAATCGCACAGCCAGAAGAGCTCATACCACGCAAACTTAACGTCAAAACTTTAAAAACTGATGATATGGATGGTCTTCTGAAGACGCTGCTCTGACTGACGTAGTCAGTATCTCGGCTGAATATCTTGTTTCAAAGTTCAATTTGCCATTTGTTGAATCTATGAGAGCCAAGATGATAAAGAACACACGCACTGGCCCTGGTTTAATTAAATTTTATCCGTTACCTGCTCACATCTGACCTGAAAAAGAGTGAATTTACAATCTATTTACAATTCCATGGGAAACGGTGTCTAATTTTTCAACAGCTGACCTTAATTACCCAGGGGCCTCACATTTCAGTAATGAGAGGAATAGAGAGGGTGAAAAAGCCCTTTCATTTTCGGTTTTTTTGTCTTCCTACCTCGTATTCCCTACGGTTTGTTGAACTACTTTTGTCTTTTAGTTATTATCTTACTATTATGCGTAGCTGTACAAGTGCATATATATGTATGTACGTACGTACGTATGTAGTATGTGTATATATATATATATATATATATATATATATATATATATATATATATATATATTATATATATATATATATTACTAACATGACCTCATTGAAACTGGGTGGTATCTAGCGGAGATATTTATTCAAGAAAAGAAAAGTTACAAGCTTTCTAAGACAAGCAGTCCCCATTGTTTGTCCTAGAAAGCTTGTAACTTTTCTTGAATATATATCTCCGCTAGTTACCATGCAGTTTCAATGAAGTCTGGTTAGTAATTGTAGTATACATGCTCAGAACAAGTGTGTCGGTGATAAAGTTAATATTATACACGTATATATGTTATATACTATATATATATATATATATATATATATATATATATATATATATATATATATATATATTATACATAAGAGAAGGATGGGGCCACAAACCAGCTGACGCCTTTATTATTTCACTCAAGCTATTTTGCAAGACAGATATTTAAAAATGCGGCGAGCGTCTATGGGAACAATGTTAGATAAAGTGGAACACTGTCATGTCATTTGCAAGAATAACAAAAAGAAAAGGACGTCATGGCAGAGGATGTCCTTTAAGCGCAAGGCACTTCAAAAGTCAATACCTCCACTCGAGTTTTCACAGAACTCGTTAAATATCTGAATGACATTCTCAGAACGGCTGGATTAAATTCTTAACAAATCAGAAGCAGAGTGAAATATAAGAAGACTCCCATACTTTTTAAATAGAAACAGAAGAATGAATCGCAAGCCACGTTTACTCTATAATTGTCATTAGTACAATTGAAGTCAGCGGCACCAAGAATAGGGTATTAAGTTAATTCGTATTCATAAAAACGAGTGATTAGGAGGCCGTCATTAAAAAATCTCATGCATACTATATAAAGAACATTCTGAATGCATGAAGCTCTGCACCGGCTCTGGGAGTATTATCATCATTCAGAACGCAGCAGAAAGGATGAATATTATATACCCCAGATGCTATCTACAGAGAGAGAGAGAGAGAGAGAGAGAGAGAACAAACATTCTTGAAGACCCAAGTGAGCCTTTAATTAAAAATAAAAAGAACCTAGCATTAAAAGTAAAGGTATTGCCATACGTAGCACATCAAGAGCGGTTGATATGGCGAGAGGCGTAAGTGCAGTTCCCATTTTTAATCATGTAGGACTCATTGTAGCTGTGTCAGTTACCAACAATCAGAATTTTTTTCCAAACGAAGCAACACAAGTCCTTAGGTATCACATCCCCATTTTGAGAATCAAGAACCACAATTAACATTTCGCTACTCGTACAGAGGAAATATGAAATGACTTGAGAGCAGGAATTTCACTGCAACACGAAGTCTTGAAGGACAAAGAGGTAGCTTCCGTAAATTGGAATGAAATCACAACGTCCTTGATCACTTCGATCCAGATCTTCATCTATACTATATGCAAGGTCAATACCACCTACATAAGGACTGAGATTTAACTGCTAAATACCACATCATAAGAGAAGGGCATACGTGATGGAACCAGCCGCCAGAGTTAGTACTCAACAAGGCAGAAAAGGTCACTAACACTAACTCTTCGACAACATTTTAAAATACATAACATTTTCACTATTCAGAACATAAAAGGTTATTTCCGAAACAGAGCTCGAGGCAGATATTCTCGACAAAGTCTCTCTGGATAAACACGTTACTGTTCGATAGCAGAATGATCAAAGCAGTCACCCAACTACAAATTGGTCATTCCAAAGGTCGATAAACGTTCACAGTGTGCAAATGGCTGCAGCAAAATAGAAGAGTACCATTAGCCTCGCAATGACCACTCAGATTTACGGGGATCTAGTGAACATTGCACATGGCAACATAGCATTATATTGCAAAGGATATGTCACAGCCAAGAGGCGCTCCTTTCATTTCGCGAAAGTATCAGAAAAAAATAACAACATCAAATATAGACGCTCAAACACAATAAATGAAGATGAATTCTTGGATTTCGTGTACAAAAACAAGAATCACGCCAGAAAACGGAGAATCAATCAACAGAAACTCCATCTCATCATGATTCGTAGGTAGCATTTGAGACGGAGGCACAAGAGAGAGCGATGCCAATTTTCTGCGTCAACCAGATTTGTCGGCTCTTCTTTCACCGCGTCTAATATTGCTGACATAAACGGAGTTTGATTCCTATCTTATCAACTAAAGCAAGGATAATGGATGCCCAAAATACCAGCCAGCACGCGCAGTACGTTAAAAACGTGAAAAATATATTACGCTACGAATTCTCTCTTGAACCTCAAAACAGACAGGCCATGAAAAATCTTTAAATATTACTCAAATTGCACAACGCTTTTATTTTGAAAAGGAAGGCAATACCACAACCAAGGATAGTAAAAAATGATAACGAAATGCGCAATTCAATATAAGAAAAAGGATACATGTAACTTGTACAATCTACACCGTGACAATGATAAAACACGAATCTAACTGTGCGATGTGGATCTCGGAAAAGATTTGAGTGACAACCAAGGTCAAAATAACAGCTTGCATGAGTAGTACCGTCAAATATTAATAAAAAATGAATGCTACGCGTTCTGTTATGAAACTTCCACAAAACTGCGCTAAGAAAACAATAAAAAATATTCAAAATGTTGAATCAACTTCCAAGTGAGTTTTCTCTAACCATAAAGGGACTTGTTCATAATCAACATGCTTCTCTGACGAGATGGGGATGTGGACGAGCCGCCTCTTTTTCTTTTTGCCTGAAAAATAACTAATTTGAAATACGGTTATACGGTCTACCTCCCTCAGGGTCCAGGAAATGATTCTGTTACCGTTGAAACAAATTACAAGCTCACAACATTCTCCCCTTTTTGGTTTTCAGCGTGAAGTTCAAACCTTCAAACACTACTCTCTATCTCTCTCTCTAGCCAGTTTATTATGACAATTAAAATCTTGAAAATAAAAAGGACCAAAACAAGTATATAACAATTCAGAGAGAGAGAGAGAGAGAGAGAGAGAGAGAGAGAGAGAGAGAGAGAGAGAGAGAATGTGTATGTAAAGCCGGTTTCGTTATGACAATCAAAACCTTGAAACAAAAAACGACCAAAGCAAGTATATAACAATATAACAATTCAGAGAGAGAGAGAGAGAGAGAGAGAGAGAGAGAGAGAGAGAGAGAGAGAGAGAGAGAGAGAGTCACATACTGTGAATTTGATCTCATTTGAGTTCGCAAAGGATCTGAATGACGGGAGGAAATTTTTCATTCCACCTCCATTTCATTTTTAACTCTGCTTTTGAATGCTTGATTCCCTCATTCATTGCTCTTCTAATGATTTCCTCTTCCATGCTTTCCAAGTGATTATTATTCTTTCTTTCTTTCTTTTTTACTTATGCAAAACCTCCTTTGCCTCAACATTTCATGCCTTTGCAATGTCTTTAAATTTGTTTTTTCTTTTTGTTCTACTTGAAACGATATTGTCCTCAGAGCGAAGGTTTTCTGCTGCTTCCAAGTCACAGGAAAGCTTCAGTCGTATTACATAAGTAATCAGATGCTAATTACCTGATATTAATCGAAGTCAGTTCACGTCCTGGTCTAATAAATTCCTCTCATTCTGCGGGAATTCAACTTATTCTAATTCCAGTTAGGGTGGGTACACACACACACACACACACACACACACACACACACACACACACACACACCGCCCAATACATCTTCATTAACGTCATCTATTCGCTCCCTCTGGCCTTAATTTATTGATGCTATTCATATCTGATCACATGGCCCTCCCTCTTCACTAGCGGTTAATCAGAGCGCATGGAACGATTCTTCATGATCTCATCTGAAAAGTGAAATCCACTCTTCTGCTCATTCGCTGGACGACACGACATTTAGAATATTCTCATCCGGGTCTTTCCAATCCTGTTGAAACTTCACCAGTTCAGGTTATGCCACCAAGATCTCATTTCTACTTTCTCGTCGACTTCAGTTGCAAACCAGAAAATCAACGACGTGATTTATCCTTTTCTAGCTTTACGGTGCAAAGTGCAAACTGTGGGATATAATGGAGCAATGACTTGTGCGTTAGTGTGAAAGTCTCTGCTCAATTTACACATAGAAAAATTATAAACTCGTTTAATTTAATTATTGGTAAGTAAGAAAATGAATAAACTCGTTTAATTTAATTATTGGTAAGTACTTGTGCCCTTTTGTGTCGTTATTGTATAGAATTCAAGCTGCAGAGTGTTACATTATGTCTGCCTGGCCGTTTTCTTACAAAATGCATATTACATAGTTATATACATATGACACACATAATTAAAGTTACGTGGTATATTAATCACATGTGTTTCTCTAAAAAATTCAAGCCCAGTTCTCATCTATATTAATTTTCGTGGGGGAGCGCGTATACCTCCCCTTCAAGCCCAAACCTGTTCCTCTATCCAGCAAATTACCTCCTCCTTAGCCAGTCCCGGCGTCCCTACCCCAACCACCTTCCCGAAAATCATCCAATTACCTCTTGATCCATCCAGGAACCCCCCCCCCCCCCCCTCCTCTCTTGCTCTCCACTTCTCATCACTACTCACTCGTTCGCCGACCAGAACACTCGCCAATACACCAGATTCTCTCTCTCTCTCTCTCATTGGCCCTGTCCGCCCGCCCGCCTGTCCTGTCAGTCAGTCTATCCGTCTCATTTCCACTCCTAACGACCATCAAACATAAAATATCCTAATCAGGGAACACTGCCATTAACCTCAAGGGAATCATTTCACAGGGAGAATGAACCTCTTTCGACCGAGGCCTCTTTTAAAGACGAGGAACAGTAAGAGAGAGGAGGAGGAGGAGGAGAGAAAGCGAGAAATTCTCCCCTTCAAAACAAAAGTAAGAAACTTGGCTGGGTTTTTGTTTCTCCTAATGGAAGTTCCTGGTGAACGTCGGTAGCTTTGGGACGGTATGAAAATATGACACTTTCTGAAAAAATAACTGTTCCTCGCGTTTTCTTATTCTTCGCTTTCGCGCGTTTTTCTCTGTTCACTCGTAACAACAGCCCACTCTTTAGACCGGAGGTAGACTTCATTAAGCAGTCTAGCAAACTTGTTTGCGCCATACATGGATACAATGCAAGCAACAAAATGCATGTTTTCAAATGACTTCGGTTTTTGCCATACATCCTCTCTCTCTCTCTCTCTCTCCTCTCTCTCTCTCTCTCTCTCTCTCTCTCTCTTTTGATATATATAATATATATTTTACACACACACACACACACACACACACACATATATATATATACTCAGACAGACGCACATATATACACATAAATATGTGTGTGCGTTACTATTTACTCCGTTGTGCACGCAAATAAAAATGGAGATACCTCAAGGCCACGCAAATATACGAAGGATAATTTGCAATACAAATACTTGGAAAGTCAAAGTGTCTTAGGAAAGCATCAACAATAACAACGTGTTCAGTGCAGATTTAAACTGCCTTGGTGAAAACAATGCAGAAGTGGACTAAGCAAAATTACCCAACCCCCAAAAACAGAAAAGAGAGAGGACTACCTACTCCGCTAATCTCTCCCGCCCTTCAAAAAGCTGCAACTTGAAAGGCTGTAACAGCAAAGGACCTGTGGTTCAGCCAGAGCCCAAGGTGACCACGGTGAAAAGAGCCCCCCCGCCCCGCCCCACCCGTCAACTTTTAAAAGGCCATCCTCATGGTCATCGGGGAGCCGAGAGCGATGTTCGACGTGATGAAGATATATTCCAAGTTTATGGTTCCCCATCAGGAGGAGGGACACCACTCGACTGGGTCCTAAGTGGCACATCAGGAAAGCACTCATGATCGCCCACTGAACAACAGTGACACTAACCGCCCAGCCACAATGCGGCGTTTCCTGGCCACCCTCCCGAACATCACTCTGCACTCTCGACACATCACACAGCCACTTCAGACATCACGCAAAACGGGCCCTGCTCCGCTTTGCTTTGCACTCTGATTCTGGTGATGCTCACTCTCTCCCTCCTCTCGTCTTATTTGTCGAGCTCCCGTTTGTCATCACAAGTGCGATGACTAGACAAAGCCATCTGTTAGTGTCATCATTAGATCTCAAATCGAACAAATACACTGTCTGTTGGTATTCGAAGGAGTAAAACTACTGAGCAAATATATTTTATGAGAGTGTATTAACAGAAGGCAATGACTGACCAAATCCATTCCTTCTCACAGTGTTAAGATATGTATAATTTCTTAACAAATACAGTTCATGTTAATGTTATAGTACAGGCAATTATTAACCAAAAGCGTGTTCTCTCAGCTTCATAAGTAACTGATATTTCAATACAATTTCTGTTATTGTTATAATGAGTGGAACTGCTTAAAAATTACATTTATATCAAAGAATTACGATAGGCAAAATTACATGTTCTGTCAAAGTATTATAACAGACGCAATGACTGAACTAAACCATCATGACAAAAAACATACACCTTTATTCATCAACTATTCCAACTTCTATAACGACAGCCACGGAAAAGACACCCATTAATAAAAACTGATAACGTTATTTAATAATAACAAAATTACTCTCATTTCTCGGGCAATTCTTAGCTACTGTTGACACACTTATACACTTGCTCGGAAAAGAAATGGCCTTTTACGTTTATTCCCTAAGAATGCTTGTCTACTCATTATAACATGAAATACTGCGAATGTTAACGAAATTAATAGCACTATTCCTCCAAATTGAGAAAGGTCTTTCTTTCATTAAGGAATATGAAAACTTTATTTTTGAGAGAGAGAGAGAGAGAGAGAGAGAGAGAGAGAGAGAGAGAGAGATTCATTCACTTACTCCTCTTCAGAAGGATTTCCGAAAGAGCGAAGTCAGACTGTAAACTTACACATCTAAGTTTTACCACTTCAGAAGTTTTTCTACGAGATACTTCACATAGTTCAGTTTAGGAAGTTGAGAGCCAATTACAACGGCTCCAAGTGAGGCATCAAGATTCCTCCTCGACGATTTTCCAAATTGATCCTCTAATTATGGCTGAGCTTCAATACAGGAAATCTTTTATTATGGGCAAAGCGCAAAGGAAAAATTGCGATTTCAATTATATAGGAGGATTACGTTGTTATTTTTTTCTGAAATAATAAATAAATAATAGAGAAAAACCGAGAGAATCTTGCGCTAGTTTATAATGAAATAGATGGGTTCAATGATACTCCAACGAAAACTGAGGGAAATTTAATTCCGTTCGAGAGAGAGAGAGAGAGAGAGAGAGAGAGAGAGAGAGAGAGAGAGAGAGAGAGAGAGAGAGAGCTTTGTTTGCAAATAAGTCAAAACAGAAAATAGGTGGTTCGCGTGCAAGTAATAACTGTGGCAAAAAAAAAAAAAAAAAAAAAAAAAAAAAAAAAAATTAAAAAGCTAGACCACTGCAAACCTTTAGCCAGTATTAAATTTCTGTGTAGCCTGACATTGCTACGAAATATATGACACGGTATAATTCAGACGAAACACTTTGCTGGATTAAAAGAACCACAAAAAGACACAATGAAAAGAGACAAAGAAATCGAGTTCTGTTGTCATCTAACCAGGCCTTTACTCACTGGCGAAATCAAGGCTTAGCGTTTTTCAACTGAGGAAGTTCATGTGTGGAATAAAGGCTTTGTTCTAATGCTGTTATTAGAAAATATCGGGTTAAACAGGACCGCTCGTTCAATCTACAATCTTAATGGTAACCTTCGCATTGTTACGCTACTCAGTAACTGTTTCTTTCTTTCTGTCACCAGGCTTTCAAAACATTTCCGATATCCTTCAAATGACCACAAGATCAACGAAGATCACAATTATTCTCAAAGAAAACACAAAAGCGGATGAATAATAAACACCTGGTCATATATTAACCTACAAGCATATACAAACATGAGTTCATAGGAAAGTCAAAACTAACTACAACCAAAAATACTATTTCTGAAATTTAACACAAGCCGATTTATTAAATTTGTCAGCGTAATTTGTATTTCAATTTCATAACTCAAACAGCATTACGTAACATCATTCGATATATAGTCCAGTTCAGTCCGTATTCTAATTCTCGATATTACTGAAGAAAAGTAACTGGTTAAACAATTTTCCTACATTAGTTTTACTGTCAATTCAATAACAATAACTACACATCAAATAGAGTGTACATAAAAAATAACGGGTGGGGGGGGGGGGGGGGGGGGACGCAATAATCACAACAAATTAAAGCTGAAAAGTCATTCGGAGAAAAAGAGTCAAAGGAAATGTCAATCTATTGTATTCTATATATATCCAGGATCTGAATTCAATTCAGTGGAAAAGAACGGGCTTTTGAAGTTCGAAATGTCTGCCATGGCCTTGGCAGTACGCACATCAGAGGAGCGAAGAAGCAAAAAATAATCACCGTCATTATGATCAAAAGAATTCGAAGTATGATAAAATATTCATGATGGAAAATATCATTAAAGCGACAGAAACCTGGAACATCAAAAGCTAATCCCTGATGTGACATCAGTGTTAATCACTCTATCATCTCTCGCTCTCTCTCTCTCTTGTATTTCATCTTGTATTTATTTCCCGCGCTCATGACTATTTCCAACTCGAATGTCACAAGTAGCATGAGGCTTATCCTTTCATCCGCCATGACAGGAGCTTTGCTTTACTCTCCAAATGATGCATCTATATCTAAGAGCTGACGAATGATGAAACTCGATGCAAAGCAATCTCTTTATTTATCTCAAAGGAAAGCGAAGACAATGGGACAGACAGGCAAGAAGACATGCGCACAGACATACAGACAACCATTTTCCGTCATTCCAGTTAGCCTCTTCATACGAATGTCCTGAGTATCAAGCGAGATGACGCTGCGCTCATATGCAAAAGATGGATATGAATGTTGCTATTCTGCTGAGTCGACGTCCCTTCCTCTCAAAGGTGCAGCTGACGTTACTTCTTGCACTCAGCTGCTTCGACGAACCTTATTCTTGCAGCGGAGTGAAATACAGTCAAACAGAAAATGATTCAGAAGAAAAGAATTCAAGGACCTTATGAAGTGCCCTTGTAACTCTTTACAATGACAGATGGATATGAATGTTGCTATTCTGCTGAGTCGACGTCCCTTCCTCTCAAAGGTGCAGCTGACGTTACTTCTTGCACTCAGCTGCTTCGACGAACCTTATTCTTGCAGCGGAGTGAAATACAGTCAAACAGAAAATGATTCAGAAGAAAAGAATTCAAGGACCTTATGAAGTGCCCTTGTAACTCTTTACAATGACAGATGGATCGTTAATGTAACAAAATATATGTACATACTATATACAGACTTCCTTTAGATGTTACAACTAATACAACATACAAACACATACAAAAATACGATTAAATATGATATGCGACCAACATTAACCCACAGTTTGAAAGTATCTTCATACATTTAACGATGCTGATTGATACGGTTTGCCACACCTTTGTCGCATGGTTTATTTTTTTATTATTTTTTTTTAATGAAACCGCAAAATCGGACAAATATTATCATAAGTACGACGCACCTTTACTTTTTCTCATAGAATGGCAACAATGACACAATTACCTCTTGGAATCTGATTCTAAATGCAAAATGAGTCCCCTACATCTTCAGAAAAAAAAGATCATTACGTAAGCGCACTTGTTCAGTCAAAACAAACTCAAAAACAAATAAGGAAAGCAAACAGTCCATGACCTGCCACCGACAGGGCTTCAGCACAAACCTTTTCCAAATATTGATTTGATCTTAATCGTATTACCTGCCAATCGCTCCTGTGACCCTAGAGCCACCCTGTCAAAGAGAACAAAACCAATTGCATTCAACGTCAGAGATCCAGTTAAGAAAGCTGTAAAAAAATTAGCAAACAGAAACCGACAGGTGGCTGGTGGGTTGTAGATTAAGCTGGCCCTTGGGTACGTGGCTAAGGGGTTACAGAAAATAAGATTCCTGGCAATGGACCTCTGGACTAGAGGCAACCAACCCAGATTGATTAACTGATTTTTGTTTATGTATGGTGCGTCAAACGCCTAAATCACACACGACGGATAGGTTTTCGACTATAAACTATTTACATAAAACTACGAAAATCGTGAAAAAAGGATATTAAATGTCAGACAACCATTCATTCAACAGATGATATACTATATATATGACTTTCGACGATTCTAGAATTTCCCAAACAGGAGGCAAAAAGCAACGCTGCGAGTGACACGGTAAAGAAATCCTATAAAAATGAATAGAAAAAGGCTAAGAACTAAAAACTGTAAGCAAAATTTATAAAATGAACAAAAGAAAGAGGGGAAAAATAAAAGAATGAAAAGGTGAGTTAAATCCCCTCTCCTCTCAGGCCCCACCTCCGTCAAAAGCGCACGAACGACCAAAAAAGAAATGGAGAAAAACATCCATCCCGACAAAGGGAAATGCTCAAAAAGCGTAGAGACAGAGATAGAGGGAGAGAGACAGAGACAGAGACAGAGAACGTTAAAAGGGGGGAAAGGGGGGGATGAGGGGTAATAACTGAATAACGGAACTATCCCTAATTCATCTTCCGTGACACTAAACAAACAAAACACATACGAAATGATCACATCTAGTAAGCAAATGAGCCCGAGTGATGCTTCAAAATAAGGTCAAATGTTAAACATCAGGTCAAGGTCATCATGGCAGGTCAACCTGAATCTAGTTGGAGATACGTGGATGCACAAGGATGGTCAGGTTTATGAAGCAAATGCTGAGACCAATACCATTTACAAACAAATGTTGATCAAATAACGGTTATGAAATCCCTCGGTATTATTCCACTAACTAAAAGGCTCAAGCCATTTTATTACCGAGGGTGAATACGAAATGAAGTAGATATAAATCAAGATAAGAATCACTACATCTTAGTATGATTGATCATGCTCTGCATGGGATCGTGTTACCACTGACCTGATTAAATGTGAAACTATATAAACAGCAAGAAAGAGGTAGCTTCTTACTCAATGTTTTATATTATCATAAGTACGAATGAACAAAAACAATTACGAAAAGAGAGGAAAGTGTTCCGAAAGGACTGTTTCCAGTCTTTCAGGGAAGACTGAGATGCTGACGTCCTGCAAAGCAAGTGGAAGGCATTAAGATGTAGATGCTGGAGGTGGTTGAAGTTCACAACTAAAAATGTTCCATAGCGTAATTACCGCTGTTGAGTAAAAGGGAACCTCCACTTTCAGAAATCTAACGAGAACATGAAGAACTCGGTAACTAATTATCTGTAAACTGGAAAGTTTTTATCGAATTGGTGTATACATATACATACACAAATATATAAACACATACATACATACATACATATTTACATAATGCTCACAACACTCACATTTGGTAATATAGCACGTATTTCAGGAGGTTGCATGATACATCTTAGTACAAGGCCAAAATTTATTATCAAAAACGTTTCGCACACACAACACGGTGCATCATCAGTCTGTGAAGAAATAAAAACCAATTACATTATATTATTACATAAAAGGATTTAAAAAAAGTTCAATCTTTGATTTTTTATATCTTTTGTGAGTTCCTTTTATGTATTAATATATTGTAATTGTTTTTTATTTCTTCACAGACTGATGAAACATAGTGTTGTTTGTGCGGTGTGTGGAAACGTTTTTGATAATAAATCATGGCCTTGTCCTAAGATGTATCATGGAACCTCCTGAAATACTTCGTGTGTGTGTGTGTGTGTGTAAATATATATATATATATATATATATATATATATATATATATATATATATAAAGCTAAGCAGAAAAAATAGCAGGATGTATACATAATATTGGGATGGAACTACGGTTGGACTATATGAGGGAATTATTGAACCAACTATCCACAATGAGAGCGACGCTTGGGTGTTGAATAAGGCGAAAGAAGGCGAAATCTGCATCTTAAACAGAAATGTTCGCATTTGAAGTCACTTTTCATTGTGATGTATGTCACTTTTGACGGTGTGCGACTGTACATGCTACAAAGACTCAACAATATCAGGTAATTTTATGTCTCTATATTTCACTCAAGACGAAACAGCTGTCAGTAACCGATGCGTCGCCGCATCAGGGGGAGTTCAATGAGATCGCAAATAAAGTGACTGGCCAAAAAATGGCTTACCGAGAGGCGGGGAAAGCTTTTAAAACAGGGGCTATTACGCATTCAAAGGAGAACTGGTGTTCCTGAAAAATGAGCTGCAATCAGAGGCGGGAAAAAGAAGGCTCTCCGGCAGGAGGCTGATACCGGGAGCGTTTGGTCTCCGCCGCCATTAAGAGGCCGAGTGAGTTTCGCAAATGGATCTCAAAGAGCCGCAATACGAACAATTGCCGGATCCCAGGGGGCCTCTTCTGCATATTTTATATTTCGTGACTTTCTTCGCCGCTTGCGAACTTCTATGCGGCAATGTTAAGAGATACTACATTATATAATGGTTGAGAGGGTAAAAGATGTGTCATAGATTATGAATATATATATTATATATATATATATATATATATATATATATATATATATATATAAAGTGTGTGTGGGCAAAGGAAAAAACATCAAATACTGAGAATATTTTAGAATCCTTGTTATGATAAAACCTACCACGAAAGCAGAGAAAGGTTTTCACCTCTAAACGTCATGCCTTACTCTACCAAAAAATGCATATAAAGATAAATAAAAAAAATATCTAATGCGACAAAATTTCTGTTCAAAAGGAGAGAGAGAGAGAGAGAGAGAAGAGAGAGAGAGAGAGAGATAGAGAGAGAGAGACGAGAGAGAAGAGAGAGAGAAGAGAGAGAGAGAGAGAGAGAGAGATTTTGGAACAGGTGCTAAAAATTTTTGGTTCCTCTGCCAGATGTTGATTACAAACGACAAGGAAGCCCTCACTATTTTTCCTCGATTTTTTCAGTGTTGCCTCTTTTTCTACTTTCCCATAACAGTTGGGCTGCATCCAAATGATACAAGGTAGCCATGTTCCAACCAACTCAAAGAGCTCGCCCACACACACACGCACACACACACACTCACATACACACAATGATAAATAAACAGCTAACTCGCCTTTTACCCTAAAAAATGTACTCATAAGATCTATACATATGTGTATATAAGCATACACAAACAACACACACATATGTATATATATATATATATATATATATATATATATATATATATATATGTATACAATCTCAAAATGAAGCATTTTACCAAAATACTGTTATTGGCTTGTATATCTGCGGACGTTTCAGTACTGCATCGGTTTATGTAAACGATATAAATGTAAACGTTATTTATTGGACTTAAAATAACACACACATATTTTACTCGATTTTGTAAGCGTCAGATCGTATTATTTACCGTTTTCTTTACTTGTTAAACAAATGAACATGAAAAATAAACAAACTGCGCACTGTACAAATAAAACTACTGAAATCCCGTTACCACAATGTTGCAATACAGTACCAATAATTTAAAATCAACTGCAGATGTTCGATCTATACAATCTTGTTATTATTATTATTATTATTGCTATTATTATTAATATGTCATAAATTATTAACCAACTTCAATTCAGTCTCTTTGTCTAACGATGAATTAATATTAAACCTGATTTTACATGCGATAAAAATTAAGGTGACATATACGAAAAGTGATATTATTAATCAAGTAAATAAAATCTTGAAAGAACATTTAGTATTTCCAGTTAAGTGAATGAACTAAAGTAAAAAAGTTCCCAATCACAGGAAACTGCAATCTAGCACTTCCTCTTTTCAAACCGATGATCACTTCCCATCTTCAACCAACCACTCGCTTGGGCAGAGAGCACAAGCCACATGAAGTCTGGGATATTAGTAACCTTAATTGCCAAGATATCACAACCCGACGGAATCCTTCTGAAAGAGTGGATGACATAATCTTTCATGACATAGATCGGCACGTCAGCCGATATCGTATCTTACTTGGCTGAAAATAACAGACTACGATTTGATGGTTTCCATAAGAACCAGACGTCAAATGAGTTACCTCCACTCTCCTGCCCAAACCTTCTCCGTTTTTAGGTCAATGCATCTTTAAATCACTTACGGACACTAAGTCTTGTCTTCCGTAACACTGCAGTCCTAAGTTGGTGACAAATAGCATGGAATAATTCACTGCCAGATACTATTAATAGACTTCTTTTATACAAAAAAGAAAACAAACTATAGCCTAACTTTGTTGGTTGGAAAGTATATAATTTCATATACTTTAGGTAAAAAAAAAGTGACGGCGTTTGAAAAGGTGTTACTACAAATATCGTAATAGATCCAGAACATCTATGAACAATGAAACAGATATTGCTGATATACGTACAGTATAGACAATGACCACAAGAAAAACAGGCTTTCTATCAAAGCAACATTCAGATGAATTTCAAGCAGTCGTGACAAAATCCTCAGTAAGTATTAAAATTGATTAACAATAGGGATCCCATTCCTTTATGAACCAAAAGGCAGCGCCCTTCCGATAATAAGCATACCCAAGACTGTCAGAACGCTAATGGCTGTAGTTACTGCGAAAGAAACCAGTAGTACATGTTATGTGCATCATAATAAATATCGGGTTATCATAATCATTATAGACGCGTAGTCCCGACAAATTAGAGCTGCTGTATTACGAGAAAATTGCTATTTAACTTGTTCAAACACTGAACAAATCCCCTGGACTTGTCACAAATTGATTTTAAATTACCAGCATGTGTCAGACAAAGCCACTGATATGAAACCGATTAGTTTCTATTTAACATTTCCATAGCAAAGAGATCATAATTCCGAAGAACATGATATCGGCTCTTGGTAAAACGATGCTCTTTTAAATCAATTAACGGTTTTACTAAAGCATTCCATCAGCTCTCTCATATTACTAGACAATGTTCCACCAGTATTCCTTCGACTTGATCTAACTGAGAATATGAAAGTAAAAAACATTTGCGCCTTCCGTATCGGCAAAGTTTTATACACATACAAATGTACAGAAACACTTTTACACATATCTAGTACGATCCTATCACTCATGGATAAAGTTATAAATAAAGGAATCACGAGAACCTAAAATAACTCTACAGATATTTAAACACCATAAAAAACCACGCTGTCAAGTTTTCTTTCAACCACCACTTGACTCTTGTCCATATTCACTAACGCTGTTCTGTTACCGTGGAATATATTGCAAAAGGTGACCCTATCTACCTATTTCCAAAAGGTCAGTTCTACAGAACAAAAATCACTCGAATAGAGTAATCGTCTGATTGCAAACTTCAAATTTTCACCACTGTTCCAGTAGCTGAAAGTAGTATTTTTGGTGTAAGCGCATATTTAAAACTTCAGGGCACTTACATAAATGACCACTATACTGTTCCAACAACAAAGAGGTGGCACATTGTAGCAGTCACCCTTCGAGGGATATTACGTTTTCTAACCCCACCACAAAAATAGAAAATGGAAATTACATTGATGAGTAACTGAAGATTTTTCTGAGTTTGTGAGACCTGTGCTAATTATATAGGCTCAAAACATTTGAAATAACTCGCTGTTTTATATAGTCAATCATCTTTAGTAATGGCAGCCACTCTGTCGCTTTACGAAACTTTGTTATCTCGTGCTTATGCTGATGATTACCAAAATTACATTTTGGTGTGATAAGTTTTTTTTTAAACCAATAAACGACGATTACATGGAACTTTGTATATGGGACTAGTCTTTATTTTGTGATATCTAAAAAACAACAGAAAGTTATGTATAGTGTATTTCCAACAGAATAATTATACAATGTACCAAGAACAAAACGGACAATCTTAAAAAGAATAAAAAAAAAATTAAACTAAAACATCCTGACAAGATGAACCAATGTCAATTCTCATCGTCTCGCATCTTGCAATACCTGAGGCTCTCAAGCCTTCCAATCTGCTTCCAATATGCCGCCCATTTCAATCCTTGTTACCATTCACGATTTTTCAAAGACTCAAAAGACAATGCTAGCCATAACTCTCACACATAAGCAGAACAGTACATCATTTGGGGTTTTTATTTGTACACAAAAACTGAGCCCAACAAAGGAGTTTCAGAATCTTGGCCAGCACTCGACAAACATCCACAAGGGTCACGCAGACTTAGTTGACGTAACGAACCTCATTAGTGCTGCACAAGCAAGTTAAATTAAAAAATTATTGGCTGCCAATGTTATTTATTTACATTGTATAACTATAACTTGAAGTTCCTAAAACAAAATAATTTATATATATATATGTGTGTGTGTGTGTATGTGTGTGTGTGTGTGTGTGTGTATAATGATTATACACTCGGGCACACATATCTCAGCAATGAAGAACTGTCATATAGATCTCAGATTCTCAAAAGTTAAGTTAAACGATTTATTAATGAAAATAACTAGAGTCGTAGCTCATAGTTAATTCACAGGTATCGCGCAAGTTTTGTACTGCTCAGTAATAACAGCGGATACGAGTGAGAGAGAGAGAGAGAGAGAGAGAGAGAGAGAGAGAGAGAGACTACCTAGTGCTCGCCTGATTCTCTTCTAGACAGAGGCCAATCCAATCAGCTAACAGCATCTGTAGAAAGATCGGCGGTAAGACAATCCCCAGACATCGCCCATTGCGAATGCCACCGGAAAGACTCGACTAATAAAAGCCACAACTCTTCCCACAAAGACCCTGGGCCCCTGTCTCTGCCACGAGGGTTCATGTCCCCATGCTAAAAATACCCTATCTTTTCCATCACAGGATTGTCTCCACGAGAGAGAGAGAGAGAGAGAGAGAGAGAGAGAGAGAGAGAGAGAGAGAGAGAGAGAATCCATCATGTCGATTCTCAGTCGATGAATTCATGACTTCGCAATCTTTTTGACCACAGGCACGGGTAACCGTGACAGGGAACAGCCGATACACGACAGGATTTCTTTATTTTTTTTATTCAAAATGGAAGCGATAACTCTGTCGACAAAGAGATGTGGGGTATAAAAATGATGTTCTGGCCGGAGCGTGTCTTTAAAAAAATGTAATGACGATAATATAATGTTAGCAACTTCGAATAAATCCCGTTAAAACGTTGATGAAACAAAAGCAACCTTTGTTAAAAGCACTTTTAACATCGTCGATATCGAAATGACATAATGCCAGTAACACGTCTTACAAATTCTGATAAATTCACTATAAAATGACATACGATATGTCAGTCAGTTGTACATTTATTTCAAAACTAATAGTGTTTGTGGCATAAATATTGAATAATGTTAGTCATTTCATATAATTCATGAGAGCAAAATAATTTAATATCGGTGATAACCTCTCATTCAACCCTCGATATGTCAGTAACTTGTATTTTAAAACATATTTTACGATATGAAAACCTATATAAATCACAAGGTCAAAACAATATATCAGTGACTTGTATTTCAAATATATTTTACAATACAAAGATCTAACTTATTTACCAGGACTTGAGAACGTGTGCAATTCAAGGTACAAAATAGATATAATGTACTAAGAATAAATTCCGAATCGCATAATTCACGTGTGTGTTATATATATATATATATATATATATATATATATATATATATATATATATATATATATATATATATATATATATATATATATTCGTTATCTTGACTGTCAAAACTCGTCAATTGCAATATAAGCATGCTATAAAGTTAATGCAGTTCTCAGTCGGAATTCGTCGATAACCTAACCTGCAAGCTTTGTGCATTTGAAAACTGTAGGTGATAACGAACGAATGCAATTGCGATATTCTGAATCTTTAATAGCCAAAAAGAAAATCACGCAATAACTAGACATAAAGATATAGATACGTCTCAAAGAAAAACTTAATTGTCATATGTCCACAATATGTACTTATAAACTCTTCGTACACTTGCTTACTGTAAATCCTTAATGTTTACCCAAAGTACAGAAAAACCTGGAAAATGCCATAAACACACGTCGCTAACTTACAGCGCACACATCACAAACACAATGAAAACATATCCAAGGCTTATTGCGAGCCCTAACGGTTCCTCTTACGATTATCCGATTGACGGTCATTGACTTGTTTTCGACCTGCTTGTGATGTGCGTGCGATAAATGGCAGAGGCGTCTAGATGACAGCAGTGAAGACGGAGCCTTAGAGTATGTTTCTCATGCCCACATCCATTTACTGCCAAGTTGCCATAAAAATCCTATCAAAGACCAGAGAGGCAAAATCATTAAAATTCTACAAACATCAATCACAACCACATAGGTTACGTTCTTTAGACTTTTATATGCTGTAACTTTCAACCCTTCAACCCACAAAAGAGTGAGTGAGAGGGAGAAAAAAACTCATTAAAGTACAATTTCGTTTCACAAAAGTGACACTGATAGTAAGACGCCCTCATACACTCCAAGAGAAGCTAACTTCCATAGCATTGATTTCAAACTCTTCCCAGCACTTTAAAAGGCGCACCGGGGAGGGGATTTTTTTTTTTTTTTTTTTGCGGAGAATTCTGACAATAATTCAGCGACCGACATGCAAAGAGTTGTTTATGAGCTCCAGCTCGCACGAACCACCACCACCTAAAACATTTTTCTTCTCCCCGGGCTCGAACACGGTAAAATCCTCTTAGATTACGGGCACACACCCTGGCCAAGAAGAAAAAGAAGTCGAAGAGGAAGATGGACAGAGAGAGAGAGAGAGAGAGAGAGAGAGAGAGAGAGAGAGAGAGAGAGAGCACTTACTGAAACATACAGCACGTGCCTGTATATACACAAAAATGAAATGAACAGAATCGTCATTTGCCGCAGTAAACAAAGTGTTGATGGTCGGAGGTCAGTTATAAAATCGGCGGAATCAATATTGAGGGACAGCGATCACCCATATCTCAGGAGGGACGTTTATAAAAGTGACCGTTTCCAATTTTCTGATAAGAATAAAAATGGCCATGGAAAGACTCCAATCAATCAGTGATGGGTTGCGGACCCTTCTGGATGAAGCTATAGTTTTGCTCGTTACTCAAAACAGTGCTGTAAAATGTTAACAATTTACTTCGTACAGCTAAACGTCAGCATTAACGTTTACATCATAAAACTACAAACAACAGTTGACATACACATCCAGTTACACCATAACGAAAATATTTACGTAAATACTAACTGGAACACAATGTTTGCATCATAATAAGATACCACATTATAAAATAGTTCAGTGCCTCTTTGATCCTATCGCATAAACAATCGTAAATGCTTGCAAGCGTTTGTTGAACTACTATTGAATGTTTCTTATCACCTTCAGGTTTGTACAGGTAACAATATTAAAAGACATCTACGTAACCCAGCTTTAAAATCTATGACAACACAGAAACCATGAGAATGAGGTATCATATAGTATTTTATTTTCTCTGTGAACCTGAACGTGGACGACTCAACTTTACAGCTCATATTTGAAAGAGCTGCAAAACCTCATCTAAGGAAGTCACAATCAATAGCTAGAATTAAAAACAATGATACTTTCAATGAACTTACCATTCAACGAAGGAACAACAAAAGAACTGTCGGTTTTTGTGGATCGAGATAATTGGGAGAAAAGTTCGCGTTATATCAAAACTCGGGAATAAAAGACATGTAGGGAGAGATTTGCAACTGTCTTGTCGTAACTTGGATTATAATAGAGGTGAACTTTGCCAACACCCTTAAAGAATATTACTAATGGGAAGAAAGAAAAAGATCATTCATTCCACTCTAAACTAAAGGTAGCGCCAACAAACAGTTTCACGAATTTGCAATACAAAACTCTATTCATTAACGGTTGAAATACAGCAATGATAACAACAGCATAAACAAATATTTGTGAAAAACAACGCAAGGGATATAACAATACTGGGGAGAGTGGAATGCTCAAAGAAAAACTTGAGGCTGTCGTCCAGAAAAGGATTAATCATTATCAGGAAACTTAAATGCCCGGAAACTAATTGATAGCTGTACATGACATGACAACTGAATTCAATACAACGGAATGCCAAATAACTACACCACTGTACACATGAAGAAATATACTTCTACTTCACATCTTTCACGAAGTAGATATGATAGAAACATAATGAATTCCCATCTGTACATACTAAGAGGAAAAATGGAATATACAAATCGCAATGAGTTGCAACTTAAAAAATAAATAAATAAAAATAAATAAATAAATAAGTAAACATTAATTATACAAATGAATAAATGACAAGTAAACCCGTCCTTTTCACCGACGACGTTTTCATTAATCGAAACATTCTATAACCTTATATAAAAGCTACTCTCAACAAGAGAGAGAGAGAGAGAGAGAGAGAGAGAGAGAGAGAGAGAGAGAGAGAGAGTCTGTATTTTGTGACTCCCAAGTTAATTGAGATCAGGGGCCACAAATCAAAAACTTGCAAAAAAAAAAAAAAAATGGGAGAGGAGACGAAATTGAGGAGTCATAGGAGAGACATGAAAGACCAAGGAAAATGGAATATAAACCAAGCAGCCTCACTTAAAATATAATAAGCAAAAACTATGAAAAATAGCATGAGGACTCAAACTAATAATGAAAAAATGTTACAAAGTACATGAATAAAGGCAAGAATAAATATTTTATAACGAACGATTTACAAGGAAAGATATATAAACGACACGGCGGGGAATAAGATCTACCTCAATTTGTCCACTAAAAGAAACCTTCTTGTTAAATGCCTTGTTGTATGAATTATATTGGCTTCACGAGGCAAGATCACAAACCATAATCTCGCGCAGGAAGGATCTGCGACGTAAGAATTAAACGGATGAGGGAAGGAACACACACACACACACACACACACACATACGCAGCATGTTTCAACAGTTAAAAACATGCGTCAAAAGCTTCATGTCGTCACTGAGAGAGAGAGAGAGAGAGAGAGAGAGAGAGAGAGAGAGAGAGAGAGAGAGAGAGAGAGCTTATCACTGACAGAAAACCAAAGGCTATCCGTCACTACTGAGAGAGAGAGAGAGAGAGAGAGAGAGAGAGAGAGAGAGGAAACGAGAGACAATTAGACGGGATGTTAGCAATCTGTACGTAGTTGACGGTGTATCATTGTATAACCAGCAGCTGCTGTGATCTTGACACGGAATAACCACCTTAACGCCAGAGCATTTTAACATCACCTTTGGCATATCGACCGCCAGCTTATTCAACGATGGCCCCTCCCCCTCCCCCTCCCCTGCCCTCTCTGGCAAGTGATCGTTCTTTGATAAATCAGAGCCTGGCAGTGCAGTGGGGTGTTCTCCGGAAAGAAAGAAAAAAGAACTACAGCTGAGTAACAAACAGGAAATATAAAAAACATAAAAACTAATGAATTAGCCTCAGCATCAACGTACGTACATTTCGATTTTTCTTCCATTGGTAGCTAACACACTAATTAAAAAACGCCATACAAGAAATTACTAATAAATTCAGCTACCAATGGAAGATCTCAAATAGAGCATAATACCTGTGTAACTACATGCACTCGTCGTAGGTGCTTGGGTGCTTGTTTATGTACTGAAGAATACATATAGATTTCTTGTGAACTTCGGACAACTGAGTTGTATGACTAAACACACTTAACCAGCTAAGGACGCTAGACACTATACATCATCATAAACGTCAATTCATAATACTGTTTTGAATGGGAGTATACCTCTCTCTCTCTCTCTCTCTCTCTCTCTCTCTCTCTCTCTCTCTCATGAAAAAAACGTTAACAACGGACTACAAGAATGGCAACAGGCATTACGCATTAAATCACAGGACTTTTAAAACGTGATCCACAAATAGATTTCGGACATAGTGTAACCCTGGGTATTTGCTGGTGAAACTCTTAAATCGTGAGCAAGTGAATACTTATTCAATGATATATCAATCTTAAAAATACCACCCAATTCTTCCCACAACGAACAATTTCTCCATAATAAACTCTGATCATAATACGAATCACACCCGAGATTCATTTTGCAGTTAACGAAATCAGCAACCTCTACGTGACTTCTAAGGGGAATGACCCAGGTTCAAATTCACTGGAATTCCTACATTTAGTATCTATAGCAGAGTCGAATTCTGTTAAATGAAAGTTTCCCCGGTTATCGAAATCACAGCTTGTAATTATATCTATCAAAAGTGGAGTAAGATTTTTACCGTGAATGTAACGTTCTCTGTCAAAAGGAAACTTAGTCTAAAATGAATGACTATCTCAGAAAAAGAACAGATGGATGGGAATTGTCTTTCTTTACACATTATTAGTGTGTGTGTGTGTGTGTGTGTGTTTGTGTACGTAGGTTCGAATCCTGCTACAGGATATTACTTTCATATTTCTCGCCTGTGAACCTAAGGTTTTGTGGAGACAAGGATATCCAAAAAGTGTGAGGAATTCGACAAGTTAAGATGGCATTGGGGCTATTAAAATCACATACAAGCGCGCGCGCAAGCACACACAAACGTATATATATATATATATATATATATATATATATATATATACACACATATACATATATACACACACATATACATATATATACATGTGCTGGTGCTTTATCATTAGAAAAATAACATTTACCAAGCAGGTACAACATCAAAAAAAGATAAAACCACCTTAGTTTATCAGGTATTTTAGTATTGGAAGGCCCTAATAACATTCTATAATTTACAAGTATTTACCAATTAAATAAAAACATAACAATCAAGAACTTATCATCAATATCTGACCAAGACACTAACACACATTATAATTAAAAAAATTCTGAAATAAATAATATGGAAGTTCTGTTTACCTGAAACACTTCATAAGCCAAGGCATTAACAAACTCTGCCAACCCTCCACTTGATGTCAAGTCAGAGACAATAGAAAAGGAGGTCGGGTGGGGGAGGAGTGAGGAAGAATTTAGTGGTGGGTGTGGGGATGGGAGGAGATATGAATACAAAAAAACTTGTAGATGTTTCTGATCGAAGGAGGACAGAATGGGAGGGGACGAGGTGTGTTGAAGGGAAAGGGGGAGGAGGAGGAGGGGGGGAGGGGGGGTTGCTGAGAGCATCTTCTCCCCCAAGCACCAGGAGAAGAGGATAACAACAATAAAACTCGAAGACGCTCGACCAAGCCAATAAAGCACCACCAGAAACGGTTTTGAAGGGTTCCACGAACTGCATTCACAGCCACGGTTTTCAATACGAGTCCTCATATATATTCTCTCTCTCTCTCTCTCTCTCTCAGAAAATTCTAAAACCTAAAAAGAAAGGTGTTTCAGAAAAGGAACATGGCCTTGAGGGGAAAAATGTATTTATATTCATGGAAATGCATGACAGCAAAAAGGTGGGCTCGCGTGCGTGTTTAGCGTACTTTAATTCACGTCCCTATCAAGAAGAAAGTACATTAGTTAAAGAGTTCTTCAAACAACATACTACATGTATGTATGTATCAATAAAGAACCCTTGAACTAACGTAATATGTACTTGGCAAAATTTAGAGTAAAAGCACGATTCATTTTTGCTAATCCCGGTTATATTAATCATTCCAATTTTTCAAGGTCTTCAGTGTTGAAGACATCATAAAAGTGAATATAACTGTAACGTTCAGAAATATTGTAAGCAGGTGCTATATTTAACTGCATACGCTTACATGTGCGCGTTACACTCGAAATCACTTGTATTTAGGTCTTAATTTTACACAATTCTGCATTATTATGAATATAGCTGATATGATGTATATATATATATATATATATATATATATATATATATATTATATATATATTATATATATATATATATATATATATATATATATATATATATATATATATATATATATATATATATATATATAATATATATATATATATATATATATATATATATAATGTTTGTCACGAGCAGTTTTGTGAATGACTTTACATTTACGTACATACATTATATAGGTTTGTGTAAGAGAGAGAGGAGATGAGAGAGAGAGAGAGAGAGAGTAGAGAGAGAGACGAGAGAGAGAGATGAGGGAGAAGAGAGAGAGGGGTATGTTTTGTGAAAGTGTATGACAATGTGCCCATGTACATTACGTAGCTTCAGTAACACATCTGCATCATAGCAGAAAATACACCAGCATCCAAATTTGCATAAAACAGGGCATTGTTTGGAGCCCTTGAAAACGAGATACAAATTTCATGCAAATACATTCAGGAGAATACGAACGCCCTTAGCAATTGCATCCTACTTCAACTCGGCTCCATATATTTGCTGGCCTGTTTGAAAGCAGAAAATATCATCGCATGGGGTGTGCTTGTTTCAGAGAGAGAGAGAGAGAGAGAGAGAGAGAGAGAGAGAGAGAGAGAGAGAGAGAGAGAGTACCATTAACACTTCAACCTGTGGATACTATCATTTTCCCCTCTATCGTTGTTACTGCATTTTCACCTGCACAACTCTCTACCTTCTAAACATGACAACCATATACAGGAAAAAACTGTATATATACATACATACATACATACATACATATATACATATATATATATATATATATATATATATATATATATATATATACATACATATATTGAACACATTCTTCTCTGATGTTCGTACTATGATTGTTGCATTTCTCGAGTAATTCTAATACACAGCTAACCAATCTCATAACAGAATATAGGAGGTATTTACCTTAGCCCAAAAAGGTCAATATTTCAATGCAACCATCAAGACAACAACCATAAAAGAGTTGCCAGTGCAGGAATAAATCAACCACAGAACCCCAAGTGCCTGAGCTAATCAAACTTAGTGTTCTAAGTGTAGGAGTATATCAAAATTCGAAAGGCTTGTAGAAGTAAATCGGTCATTAAATTCCAAATGCAAAGTAAATCAAACACTAAATTCAAAGTGCATGCGTAAATCAAACATTAAATTCTAAGAGGATGTGTAAATCAAACATTAAATTCCAAGTGCATGAATAAATCAAACTCTGATTTATAAGTGCATGAGTCAAGCAAAGTTACAATTCTTGGCTTCAAAATAACTCAAACTGAGAATCACAAGAGCAAAGGTCCCTAAACCCAAGTGTATGAGTGAATCAAAATTTCGAACTTAATTGTAGGGAGTGAGTCATCCTTCGAGTCATAAGGAGTGAGTCATACTTCGAGTCATTATTGTAAATCAAACTCAAGAGACATAACTGTAGAACTTAACCCACATTAGAATCATAATGACCAGGCTAAATCAAACTTAGGAGGCTGAGAGCATGAATGAATCGAGGGTACAGCCATGAGGGCGAGAGGAGCTGGGCGTAACTTCATGAGAGAGAACAGCGGCCAAAGGAGGCAGAGAAAAGTTGCCCTTTAAGACCCAGATAAGTTCTAACGAGACATTTTCCTGATCCCCCTGGAGCGAAAAATCTCCTCCAACCTTTGCACCCGCCCCCAGTCGCTACAGAAAGGACTCGTAATCCTTTCAAGTCCGGACTAACTCTTCAGTAACATATAACAGAGGTCGAGAAAGGTCTCGCTTGAAAATATACTTTTCACCTCTCTCTCTCTCTCTCTCTCTCGCCTCTTCTTCTCATCTCCTCTCTATCTCTTCCTCTCTCTCTCTCTCTCTCAATAAATGTGAATATATATAAGGAAAAAAGCATTTTTATTCAATTTGTAATTTTATTCTTTCTAATGTTACTTCGTAAACGATTCATACTGTGGTGAAATCTTTGTTAAACGAGAGTTTTGTGGTTAGAAAAATGCCGGTAATAGTTTCATATTTATGTGCAGATTTCAGAGTAATCTTGTATCATTTGTTGGGATATGCATACTACTGTATAGTTCCACATCATTATATTGTACAAGAAATAAAGATAAAATAAAAATAATAATAAAAAAACTTCAAAGACGAAGAAACGAACTGCAAGACGCAATTGAATTACACAAGGAACAACAAAGTCACAAACAGAACAAAGACAATAGAGAAAGAGCTCTATATATGGACCTGCATAGGGGCAAAAGTGCGCGCCATAAGAAAGAAACCTTCCCCTGCCATTCGCAATTAAGTTCATTAAATGAGGAAAGGTAAAACAAAGTCATAATAAGGAACGACCGGGGAAATGAGTTCGGGCTGCGGATAATGAGAGCACACTTGCCAATACTTACAATTGTACGCGACCTCATCAGGCGGCAGACTTTTTAAAGGGTACTGCAACTACTGCTTCCGAATGCGAATTCATTATTATTATTATCATCATTATTATTATCATTATTATTACTATTACTGTAACAGGAACTGAGTTAACATTATCAACTTTCCTTGGACTCAACAATAAGACTATTGGCGTTCATATGTGTGTGTGTGTGTGTGTGTGTGTGTGTGTATATATTTATATATATATATATATATATATATACACAATATATAATATATATATATATATAGATATATATATATATATATTATATATAGATATAATATAAATAAATTAACTATAAGAAAAGGAAAAGCACATAAAACTCCTAAATACAGAAAGTAAGTACTATAGTTCAGAGACTGCTGTCTCTCTCTTCAGGTAGGTAATGTTTGTTTATATGGTGTTTTTACGTTGCATGGAACCAAATTCTATCACCAGAAATACACATCTCTCACTCCTCAGTGGAATGGCCGAGAATCGAACCCGCGACCACCGAGGTGAGAAGCAAACACCAAACCAACCACGCCACTGAGGCGCTTAGGTAGGAAATGAATGAGAAAAGTTACAGAAAAGGCGGAATTCTGTTGTAACAGAACATTTTTACCAGTCATATATGTGTGTGTGTATGTATATATATATATATATATAATATATATATATATATTATATATATATATATATATATATATATATATATATATATATATATATATATATATATATATATATATATATATATATTATATAATATATATACATATATATATATATATATATATATATATATATATATATATATATATATATATATATATATATATCTATATATATATAATATATATATTATATACATACATATATATATATACTGATATATATATATATATATATGTATATATATATATACTATATATATATATATATATATATATTAATATAATAGACAGTGTGTGTACACGGAAATGTGCATAGAAATGAATAAAGTTTGATTAAAGAGAGGCTGTATTAGCGGTATATTGCGGGCGGTATCTCCAGCTCTTTACGAACATTAATGTTGGTAAATGGGTGGAGATACTACCAGTCATATAATGCTTTACTGTTCTCTACTTTTATTCATTTACATGATAATTTTCCTCTTCATACATACACACACCCATATTATATATATATATATATATATATATATATATATATATATATATATATATATATATATATATATATAATATATCGAGCTACAAATGTCCCTTAATATCTAATTCGCTCTACCTCGGAATTAATGTTTTCATATATGCTTAACCGAAGGGGAATTTTTTAGGCGATAAGAGAATTGTCGGCTCCCAGGCGCGACCGGGAGCTGACAATTCTCTTATCGCCTAAAAAATTCCCCTTCGGTTAAGCATATATGAAAATATATTAATTCCGAGGTAGAGCGAATTGGATACTGAAGGACATTTGTAGCTCGATGTATGTATATGAATCACGGTAATGTGATATGATCTAATATACTATATATAATAATATATATATATATATATATATATATATATATATATATATATATGTGTGTGTGTGTGTGTGTGCGTGTGGTGTGTGTGTGGGTGTGCGCGTGTGTATATATGGTGTATATATATAAATATATATAATATATATATATATATATATAAATAATGATCAATTACTTCAAAATTCTGATGCCTTTTGAGGGGGAAGGTGGAATGAGTACAAATAAAACCCTTAAACAGAAACTTCTCGAATGTAGATGAATCCTGACAAGGAAAAGTGACCAGAAATACTTAGGAGAGGTAAGTGAACTAATGAGTGTTTGAGTCTTTTCTCTTGAGTGAGTTCTTATTGTTCAATGCAACTTCTCATTCAAAGAATGCAACGCCATATTTCAGGGTCGTTTAGTTTTCACTAACAAACACAGGTAAGATATTCCACAGGGAAAGCAAAGGTAGTCGTAAATTTAACAATATTATTTCACATCTTGACAACTATTCTTCACCATTACCTTATATACGGCTGAGGGTCTCATCCAGAAAGAAAAGCATCGTGTCATTATTTAAAGACAATTATTTTCACTTGACTTATTGCAATAAAAGCAAACTAAGGTGCCTATGTTTTTTTAAGAAACTATATTTACTTGCAACTGCAATGCTTACCATACGTTCATTTGCGCCCACAGTTTTCAAAGGTCACCCAAGAGTTTCTCTGTCTCGGCAGAAAGGAAGAGGACCCACAACGTTTCCTTAGAAGGGAGAGAAGGCAGACGACGAAGCCCTTGAATGAGCCTGTCGAAGTCCCCGAAGGAGTAGAGGCGAGGCGACTGCCCCAGGGAGAACGCAAAATTCCGGGAGACGGCGACAAAAAGAGGAAGCGTGGACAAGGATGAGAGCGCAAAAGGTGTGGCTGTGCCTGGTCGTTCTCCTGATGGTGATGTCGACGTGCTCCGCGGCCAAGAAGGGCGGCAGGAGGACGAAGGGAGGAAGGACAAACATGAAGGACAAGGGCGCCATCACCAGGTTCAAGACGCCCGAAAGCCAGGCTTATTATGACCACGACGACGTGAGTATACGTGGGGCGTGGGGCAGACTGACTGACTGAATCATGTTTTGTCATTTTGGCGTCGCAACCGCCAAGTCATGGTCGACGGAATGACGATTTTTTTTAATTTAATCATTTCGATTGCACAATAACTAAATTCGTACTTACTTGATAAATACTTTCACACCTTACATTCATATAATTATATACATACATAAAAAACGGAAATACTTTGAGTCTTTAGAAGAGAGCAATGCCCTTCAAACAAGAGGCAAGATGCATTTACTTTTAAATGTCAAAAGAACACTTAGGAGACAAATTCAGAAGCAAACCCTCATCAAATTCACATAAATATCAAGACCCGGAATGTGTGTTCACGTTGAATGTCACCCAGGTGAGGAAGCCTTAAACATCTGAGCTTTGCATCGCCAAGCACTCGTGAAAGCAAGCTGTTCACTGGGAGAACAAAATGCGCAGGAAGGAGGGAGCTCTGCCGAGCGGTTCAGTAATCTCCTTGACGTCATCTGCATACATCTTGCTTTTATGCAAGCATTAGGGTCTAATATTAACGACATGAAAGCAACATTCATTTCTTTGGCTTGTGCCTTTATTTTACTTAGTAACTTTTGCATGGAAAGAGAGCTGTTCATCAATTGTTTAATATTAATTGCCATTACGTTGTGATGGACAAATCTTTCAGAAAAAAGGTCATTCAAAATATTGAAGAATTGATAACAAAATCAAAATTGCTAAAAATTATATTAAAACTTACTAATAAATACCGTGACGAAGACTGATAACACACTGGCATAGGGCAAAGCCTAAACTCCCCCCCCCCCCACCCCTAACTAATACTTCAACTACTAAACATGAATAATTCAAAACAAAGAAGACTCTTGCCCGTAATTCCTTGAAATCTATTAAAGATTACATGAGAATCACAACCTTGCCAAAAACAACACTGATCACAATCCATAACTAAAAATATGAACCTTCAAATTGTTCACCTTTAATCACGCTTCTAAAACCAATGACACTACAAATTAGCATGAAACCAGATTGTTTTCCAAGAGCACGACACTTCCGCTGTGGATGTTTGAGACT
>NC_061109.1:23092316-23102316 GCF_015104395.2 Macrobrachium nipponense | reverse complement strand
GCATATATAAACGCAAACTAATTTCAAATTCACATGACATTACTGCCCGTGAAATTACGGGTAAAATGAAATAAAGAAGGATAAAAACAAATGACGACTGGTTTAACCAAATGAATGAAATAAATATACTCTGCTAAAAGATACCAGATCTTTTGGTAACGAAGTAACTGTCCCGTTTTCCTTAATACTGATAACATTTCCTTCCCTCGAGAGACACAAAGGTCTATTTCTACCTTCTTGGAAAACCCAACCCTTCTCCATTCATAGTAGATTTACTCTCCTTAATATGAAAAAAAAAGGGGGGGGAAGTAAAGTTACGAAAGAGAAAACTGAGAATTATTGAGAAAGTCGTCGGAGCAAAGGTCAAATATTAAAGATTAATATCATAAAGGCGAAAGGTCTGCCAAGCGGTCTCCCTCCGCTTTCTCATTCGCAGGAGTAACTTGCACCTGACTTCACTTTTTCTTTACCGACGACAACGCTCTGACGACTCCTGCACATTTGTGTGTGAATGGCAAACATACGTACAGTGGAAATACAGACATTACGAAAACCTGATAGTGAACTAAAACACACCAAATAAGAATAAGTAATTAAAAATGTTTAAGATGCTGATTATGACTGATTGTATTTTACTCTATTATCTATACCTGTTTATGTATGTATGTATGTATGTATGCATATATATATATATATATATATATATATATATATATATATATATATATATATGACTGGTAAAAATGTTTTGTTACAACAGAATTCCATCTTATATAAGGAACCCATAAAAACACCAAAATATGGATAGAAAAGTACTATATTTCAGAGACTGCTGTCTCCCTCTTCAGGTATATGAATGAGAAAAGTTTACAGAAAAGGTGGTATTTATACCAAGAGATCCATCCACAGGTAAGCCAATTTAGGTCACCCCTGCTGATAATCTTCCTTTAATCTTCTTAAGCGTTGGTTGAATGAAAATCTTGTCGATGACATCTGAATCCCATGCTCCTTTTGAGATGTTCATTACCTCCCTCTCTTTTATTAAGGGCGATTCCATCATTTGACTCTTGTATCGGCAGTTGCTGCTATAAATTATATGTGACAAATTCCAGTTTATTCTATGGTTATGTTCATTTATATGGTTGAAAACAGCTGAGTTCTGTTGTCCATACCTAACTGACCGTTTGTGTTGTATTAATCTCTGGGGAAGTGATTTTCCTGTAAATCCGATGTAAGATTGGTCACAGTCCTGGCATGGGATCTCGTAAACCCCGGAGTCCTTGGGGGATTTCTTTTGTTGAACTTTAATCAGGGATTTGGCTAAGGTGTTTGGGTAAGTAAGTGCAAAAGGGTTAGATTTTCCGATGGTCTGAGTCACTGTCTTAATCTCGTCCAAGTGAGGAAATTTTATTTTATTGTTGGGTGTCTCAATGGTCTTGTCTTGAGGGGGTCGGTAGAAAATTACGTTTGCTTTGTGAATTGCTTTCTCAATTATATGGTCAGGATACTTTAATGACGAAAGTTGCTTACGAATTAGTTCAAATTCTTTTTCCAGGAAAACTGGGGAACAAATTCGTGAGGCTCTTAAGAACAGGTTGCTGGCTACACCTATCTTGATAGCAATGTCGTGATAGCTAAAGTAGTGAATGTATGAAAGTGAGAACGTTGGTTTTCTGTATATGGTAAATTTGTATTCTGTCATGTCTCTGATTATTAAAACATCAAGAAAGGGAATTTTGTTGTCTGTTTCCCATTCAACTTTAAATTGCCCCACTTATTATCCCAAAATGTAAGAATATCATCTACATATCTCATCCACAGCATGTTTTTGGGCTTACCTGTGGATGGATCTCTTGGTATAACTACCACCTTTTCTGTAAACTTTTCTCATTCATATACCTGAAGAGGGAGACAGCAGTCTCTGAAATATGGTACCTTTCTCTCTATATTTTGGTGTTTTAATGGGCTCCTTTTATTATTATTATTATTATTATTATTATTATTATTATTATTATTATTATTATATTATTATATATATATATATATATATATATATATATATATATATATATATATATATATAATTTACAATTAATTTTGCACCATTTTTTTTATTCATAACTACACTAGTTTTTATTACTCAATTATTCACCTAAGGTTATTCAATTCTTTATAAACTCACCAACAAAATCTTAGGTCATTTTTACTTGTTCCGTAGACGTGTGCATATTCAGTAAAAAGAAACATAATAAAAAAAATCTTTAAAATTACAATTTGGTTCTAAACACAATAATTGTTCTGTATCATTGTTAAAAACATTTCATTCCGCAATAACACACACGCACACGAACAGACATATTGCCTGACTGACTGACTTGGTAATAAAATTTGTGAATTAATGGACTTGCTTTTTGCAGGGTGCCAAAATCACATTATGGTCCCACTTCGAGTCGGAATATATTCTGGGAAGGAAGATCGTGTTCATGTGCGTGGCCGAAGGGACTCCAAGACCGACCATCACTTGGTTCAAGGACGGAATCGAACTCTACGCCCACTCGTTCTTCCAGGTAAAACAATATAGTACTGTCACTGACCTTCATTCTACAAAAACATAATAAATAAATAAATAAATAAAAACTGAAACCAATCATAAACGATCAAGTAAAGAGTAAAGTAACAGCTATCTGAAGCAAAGGATTCCAAAGAAACCAAAGCGAAGGCCGTAGAAAATAGAATTAAGGGACATTCAAACTAAGTAATTTATAGAAAGAAATGGAAATAAAAGCAGAATGACATCAATAGTAATATTACGCGTCACTTAAACAAAAAAAACAAAAGAAATTTGTTTCCACATTTACATTAAGTACTGCGACGAATTCTTATTACATGGAGTGACCTTCAAAACAAAATTGTTTGACAACAAGCAGCCCTACCACGTGATTTGCTAATGACGCGAGACCCTAATCCCAATTAATACACCTTACATTCATAGTTCTTATACCTACATATCGTGTCACCATTTACTTTTTGTTTAAAGACGAGCTGTCATGATCCTATACATAGCGATGTAAACTTTTATAAAAATCTTTATGTAAACACAACTGTCATCCGTAAATGTATGAATGAGGCGATCATCATCATGACCTTAGGTCAATAATAATCATTAGTCATTCATGTATCAATGAGACCATGCTATTAGTAACCATTACATATGTCTCAGCGAGAGAGAGTCATGAATCACGACCTACGGCCAATAAATATTGATCACCTCTGAATATCCAGAGATCCCCCACGAACAGACACAGGTACGAACTTGACTCGAGGGAGGCGCAACGCCCTTTGGACGCGCAGTTGCGATATTCTCTTTAAGAGACGCAAAGATAAGTACAGGACAAAAATCTACGAATCAAGCGAGACTTTGTCAGACTCTCGAGTGAGTTCGAGGGAATTAAATCAGCATATTCAGTGAGAGAGAGAGAGAGAGAGAGAGAGAGAGAGAGAGAGAGAGAGAGAGAGAGCACTAAAAGGAGTAACAGACACACACATACATATATATGCGCGCGCGCGCTCGCACACACATACATACATACATACATACATAAATACATACATACATACATATACGTATGTATATTATATATATATATATATATATATATATATATATATATGTATATATATATATAATATATATATATATATATATATATATATATATATCAAAATCAGGCGTTCACTCAAGGAAACAAGCCAATCTACATACTTCTTTATTTCGGCGTCTCGTAATAACATTTATTACATCTGGGAATCTGTCAAATAATTAAAATAAATATGATAAAAAATTATAAATAACCTTAAATTTTTCTATAAAAAAAAACCGTATCAAGACTAAAATTTCTCAAATATATTTAAAAAAAAGATATTGAAAAGCGGAGACCTGCGACTAACCTTAAGCTAAGAGAAAGGAAGACTGAATGAAAGGATACAACATAAAAGGAGACACGTTAACTAAGGTACATTTCGATGGAGGACGTTTGGGTATTTAACTGGAGAAACCAAATGCTTAACGAGCAACGACTCTAAAATGGGTAGTTCCTGGGGGTTTTGTGTTTCCTTGAGTCAACGCCTGATTTGATGTATCCCTTGGTCTTCAACTGCCTGCACCGTGGTTGTATATATATATATATATATATATATATATATATATATATATATATATATATATATATATAATATAAAAATATGTTAGTTTGTTATTTTTACACGACATTTCCATACATCCAAATACTGATTTCGAAATTCCTATACCTTAGAAATAATTACTCCCAGCGATAATTTTGTAAGATGCCCTGGCAAAAACCTTTTGGAGTTAGGGAAACAGGGTGAGTGACAATATCTATTCAGTAATCAGTATACACACAAACTATATATATATATATATATATATATATATATATATATATATATATATATATATTTATATATATATATCTATAATATATATATATATATATATATATATATATATATATATATATTATTATATATGTGTGTGTGTGTGTGTGTGTATGTTTGTAGGTGTGTGTGTGTGTAATTCACAAAATTGTCACGCTGATTAGAATCTACAAATCCACCGAGTTTACGATCCCACTAACAAAAGTTACGGACGTCATTAAGAATATTGGCAATACTAAATTTGCAAGAAAACGACTGCACAGCTCATTTAATGGCAAATTACACGTTAAAATATTAAAAGATATACAATGTAGGATGGTGCCGAGACTGTAATATTTTCCCATGGAGTGAGCGGGTCAGTTTTTTCAATTGTTTGCAATTCACAAAAATTGGAGAAAGCGAGGACTAAAGATACAATAAAAAATACATTATGTATTTTTCCTCCCTTACAATTAAAAATAAAAATTATGTGTTTTTCCTCTATTTGTCTTTAAGATCTCTGTGTCTGAGTTGGTATATTACTCTTGTGGAAAGGCAAAGTACGTACACGTATGCATTACTTCGATTATTAAATCATTAAATAGGCTTTGGATTATGTTAATCACACGTATAGTTATTATGAACCAAAACACATCAATAGCTGCCTTAGTTACTTCTAATTTCATTTCTTATCAATTAAGCAAAGGAGAAAACTTCCAACTAATAGTCCATTACGTAGCTCCCCAGTAGTTAAACGCGCTTACAAATGTCCGTAGACTTCAAACTTTGGGGGAGATATTGCAGTATATAATGGCTACGTGCTGTCAAAAGCACTACAACGCTACCGAGGTTGAGGCGGGTAGATGCAGTCTCCAAACAACGAATATCTGAGAGCGACAGGTATTTGGAGGTGAGAGGCGGCATAAACTTATACCTCTTGCGGTGGTGGTGTGGGTTAAAGCCTCACTGTCGTCCTGGATTTGTTTGGTATCGATGGTTCGCGCCCAGGAGCCGATAATTCTCTTATCGCCTAAGAAATTCCCCTTCGGTTAAGCATATATGAAAATATATTAATTCCGAGGTAGAGCGAATTAGATATTAAAGGACATTTGTAGCTCGATGTATGTATATGAATGACGGTAATGTGATATGACTCATATATATATATATATATATATATATATATATATATATATATATATACTATAATATATATATATATATATATATATATATATATACACTTATTCATAACTAAGTGTGGATATGCATACATGACAGCATGTTTAATTAATGTACTACAACTAAGCAAATGAATCCAGAATGCCTCGGCTTTTAGTCCAACTAGAGAAAATATCAACAAGACCTTGACCAGGGATATTTCGTGCGAATTTACGATAAAGCATCAAATGGCCATTTCTGGCGACACGGTGAACCTGAAGATTAATGGCTCAAGCGACCTCAATTTCACTTCTCGTTACAAAAAGAACGGCAAAAAAGGTTAAAAACAAAGTATATTGTCTATGTCTTTCAAACACGATACTTAGATATTTGAAGTGCTTCAGAAAATAACAACGGTTTTCTTAAAAATAAAATATAATCTATCGATAATCATCTGTAATGATATAGTATTACATAAATGATACTAATTAATATTCCGTTTTGATTCATTAGTCGTTCCCGATAAATAATGACCTCATTCTGTCATGAAATAAGCCATTTAAGTCCGAGTATTAATTTGGACAATCATTCTTCTGTGCTAATGGAACACTTCGCCCAAATAACATGGAACTAACCGCAGAAATACCATGCAAGAAAGGACGAAAAATGTTGAGCCAATGGCTTTCCGTGGCAAGTGCTCATCAATTTTTAACTTGGAGGGAGTTTTCAAATCATGCACAGCCACAGTGAGTATTCACATTATTCCAATACTGGTTTTTGTTATGCCTAACCCTCAGGGATTTTCACATGTCAAACCTGGTAGTTTTTAGTCTACTTAACCACTAGAAGTTCTCAGAACCAATACTGGGGAGTTTTTAATGTATGATAATACTACGTACACGCTTTCATAGCATATCATCCTGGTAGGGTTCACAATATTCCCAACCATTGGCCCCGACGCCAGATTTTCCAGGTCATAGGGTACAGGCAATGGGTTCACAGGTTCTGTAAGACTGAAAATGAGAATTCAGTCGAGCTACGGAAGCCATCAATCAACAATTCAGCGTCCACCACACAAACACTGGTGAACCCAAACACGCAACATGTGTCACTCGAATAGGGAGGGGCTCTATCTGAACTGATTACCTCATTATTCTGGACCAACTTCCGGTGTAGAGCCAACTTAGAATGGAAACACATAGGAGAATATTTAACCGGCACTTTAGGCATCACTGAAGGGTGTGCGTGGTGTTCACTGGGTGCCCTGCTGCATCAACTCTTTCGCCTGATACTTGACCTCCAATCCTGCTTTACTTTTTCCTGTACATTTTAAACGTAACTGTGGGTTTTCTCCTCAGCTCCACTTTTAGATCCTCGTACTTCAAGTCGTTTATTTTCATGTCGTTTATTTTCTCTTTCTGTCCTACGACGCTTTAAAGCCGAAATTTTATGAATCGTCCATTCATTCATTCACCAACTAAAGTGAGTATAAACTAGGAAATATACCCCAAATGTTCTTCGGCTCAGTCCAGTTTTCTGTATGAGTAGAGGCCCATGAAGCTTTCGGCCACGGCCCAGTGGTGACCTGTCCTACAGCGTTGCCAGACGCGGGATTATGGCTAACATTAACCTTAAATAAGAAAAACGACTGAGGGCAGAGGCCTGCAATTTGGTATGTTTGATGACTGGAGGTTGGATGACCAGCGTAGCAATTTGCAGTCCTCAAGCCTCTGTGGGTTAGAAGATCTGAGGGCTTTGGGCGGACGGACAGACAAAGCCGGCATGAATGGTTTTCTTTTTTTACAGAAAACTTAAAGGAACTCCTTGTTTAAATGTATCCCTAAAAGAACAAAATAATAAAGAAACATCGCTGCTGTAATGAAAACTCCAGCAAACATAACTGATCACAGTGACAAGCGCACGCCAAGTCGCTCAACACAATTTATAACTTGGGACCAAAACTATCACGAGGAGCAATCTCTTCACGTCTTAACCGATTACTGTCACTTCCGTTGGGAGATCGGCACTTCATCAGGCTCCTCACACACCCTTACGGAGGTAAATGTCACATACATACAAACACAAGAAACTATCTTAATCGACCTCATTTTTAGCTGAGAAAGGGCATTTTCCTTATAAATGTCCCAAACACAGAGAGATACACAAGAATTGTGGTAAAATACCGTAGAAATTATGATTAAAAACTGACTACTGTATGATTACATACCTAAAGAACATTGCATGCGAGAATCAAATACATAATGAATAATGACTCTGTCATCTGTCATTACGCATGTCGCTTTATCCCTATGCATCTTTAATATTCTAAGATACGTGTTAACCGTTATCTCCCTTGCAAAGGGTAAGTCATCCTTGTCTTAATAAAGGCCCCAACGTGAAAGGTAATTTTCTCGAACTTTTGTCAATAATATTTTTTTTTAAATTACGCAATCATATATAATGTTTTACACAGTGGTTATTTGCCAAGTTTGTTACCAGTATGTTATTATAATTTTCATACTATTTCTCAGTAAGAATAAGGATACCCAACATACGTACATGCTCTCTCTTTCTCTCCTATGAGTGGGACACACTTGACTCCCGATACTTTCTATACCAGGTAAACAGAACCAAATTGTTTCTTTTCTCGTGAAAGTTCTCCGTATTTTTTTTAATAGAATCCCTCCTAGTCAAAATTGTCCATCGAATAGTTATTGCCACTAATATGTCGTCACTGAGATTTTAAAATGAAATTTATTTGACTAATTAAAAGGTGAAAGCTAATGAATGCTAAAATTTAATAAAATAATAATAATAATAATAATAATAATAATAATATAATGAGCACTGAAATTAAATATATCAATATTAAAAACTCTGTTGTCGGCATTATCTAGAAAGCAAAGTATTGTGAATAATAATAATAATAATAATAATAATAATAATAATAATAATAATAATCATCATATCATCATCAATCATCATCATCATCATCATGTCATAAGCATTAAATGAAGAGAAAAGTCTGTATTAATTCCTTTGTTAGGACAAATTTCCATACATCAAATTCATTGGGGTTTATGTACGTGATAACAATGACAGTTGACAAGGCAATCCAGGCATGGTTACAAAAATGATGAAAATGAAATACCATCCCGAAGAAATAATGGTCATATGGTGAGGTTATGCATCCCCAAGGTTTCACATCTAAATCACGTCTGAGTATTTAAATATGTAACATTTTAGTCCGAGACAATTCACTCACAATATCGCTGAGAACTGGCGTCCCTGAGATTATGAATTCACTCATTTGACAGGTCCTTTCAATAATATCGAAAATATACTTTCAAAACATACAGTCACTATTTGGTTTAGTATGGCGGAGGATACCACAAATATTTTTCAAAAATAAAATAATGAAATTATTACATCGCTTCAAAATCCCCGAACAGAAAGTAATTTTAGTTATCAATACATAATAAAAGGTACACGTTAAGGGGATACTTCAAAGTCGCAAACCACTCTGAAAGGGAGTCAATAAAAACTATTACTTTATTCCAGTGTAAAAAGATATGTAGGACGAGACTTCATTAACATTTGTTGAATGTCATTAACTTCTTTATACCTAAAGATATCCATATAAAATAAGACTTTCAAAATAAACTTAGAGTAACTTCGACGTCTGCAGGAACATTTCATAACAAAGTGTACTTAGTCATCTAAAACCTTTATTTGAAGCCAACTAAAATCCAAATATGACTTGACAGTTTGTTCCTATGACAACTCCTTGCCTTTTTAATGACCGTCAACAGGTACACGAATGGAAAGACGACGAACGTTCCATCAAGAGCAAGATGGAGATCGACCCTGCAACCCAGATGGACGCCGGATACTACGAGTGCCAAGCGGACAACAAATACGCGGTCGACGTGCACGGCTTCAGCGCCGATTACACAATATCCTTCGTCTGAGAGTCGACTCCGGGAGCCCAAGCGTCTCCCCTTCATTCTAGACCTCCATCTACTGTCAGCATCGACTTCGACGAGTGTCCGTCGATGCTCCTTCCCTTTGTCAACGTCCAACTTTTCTGTGAATGAGAATTGGATCTACTTTTCAAAGCCGCCCAGAACTATCTCTCTTCAATCCTCAGGCGCGCTGTTCTCCTTCAGCCTCTTCTTCTCTTGTGGTCTCCTGTCTCAGACAAGGAAGGGATTGCGATTCAATGGTAGTTTCCCTAAGTTTACTATGCTGCAAAATAAGACTCTGCCTTCAGTCCCAGAATTAAACGAACAATAATACAGACATCATGTCACATCTGCAAGAGTTTTGAAGATTCAAATGTGAATCGGGCTTGCATTTAATCAGTCATTATGGCTAAGGGTTGTGTATTAATACACCCAACAAA
>NC_061109.1:23054816-23087316 GCF_015104395.2 Macrobrachium nipponense | reverse complement strand
GTTCTAATCAAGGCACTGGATCATCAGGCAAGATAAAATGTAAAATAAATGCTCCCTTGCCTTTGGGATGAAGGCTTACGTACATCAGAATGTAATTGTCCTTGGGATTCTGACTAAGAGAGACTTAGTCATTGTATGTCGTCGTCTCTTGGGTTCCGATCCCAGGCCTACAACTGCTTCTCATGATATAATTACTTCCTATCAACTCCTACTAAAATGTGTTTGCTTATCTTCTCGCGTAATTTTATACATTTATTCATTAACTTTTGGTCACACCTTTTTTTAGCAATATCTTTACTAAAATAATCACGGAAAACAAAACGTTCTTGAAGGGCATAATACAATTGTGCCTACAGATAAGAGAGAGAGAGAGAGAGAGAGAGAGAGAGAGAGAGAGAGAGAGAGAGAGAGAGAGAGAGAGGGGGGGGGGGGAGGCGGTCGTACTAAAGAAAACTCTTATCCGGAAGTAGTTTTCTGACATCTTTTATACGTTCTAAAATGTTTGTTGAGAACAACGGTCAGCAGCAGCATTAACCTCCGAAGTTCTCTCGCTGCACCGAGGCTAAAAAATGGAAAAGACTTCAATGAACTTTTACAACGAGCGACGAAAAATCTTAATTACTTGTTTACAGGGCATCCGATTCAACCAGACAAAAGCACTACCACATCTCTACAAAATTTACAATAGTTTCCATTTACGCTTTTCGCCGTGAACGCCATCACAACACAGAAATAAGAACTACTCGTAAATTATCAAAAGGTCAGTTTTTATTTGTTTGACACCGAGAATTTAATCCCATTTCAAATTCTAATCAGAAGTACACTTCAGTAATACGCTTATATCCTGCAGTTTTTCAAGGTCACATTAAAACGAATAAATAAAATCCAAAACACCGATACAAACTAAGCATCGGAAAACTTTGGGCCTTGGGTATGCACTAATCCATTAGACTCGTAAGTAATTACTTTCCCTTCTTGCTTTATGGAAAACCAATATGAACCAACGAAAACAGAAAAGAAATGCAGCTTACCTTCCTTGCATCTAAAGAGCACTAGTTATAATGAAATTGAAATATTTCACTTCAGCTCTGTTATATGATACGGCCAAAGTAGTAACATTTTGGTCAATGAATACACAAAATATACAAATGGGGGAAGGAAGGGGTAAAGTTGCTTCTCTAAAAGGTTCCGAATCAAAAATAAAGCATTTAAGACAGACGTTGATTTATTGGCTCCGTAGCGGCGAGTTCATTCCAAAATCAATCTGGTTTGGCCTTGCGGGTGATAAGCCTCTTAAGACTCAGAGCGTTTCCCATAGTCTGTATTTAACGAGAGTCGCGACTGCAAGGATTGACCCTTGGGACATTGCGTACGACAATCCGGATGCTCGTCTGTGCTATACTGCAAGTCGGAAGAGAAGCTAATCGTCATGTGGACGACGATACGTTTAAACGCTGAATTCTTTACCTTTATTTTTATTACAGACAGAAAACATAAATATGCTATAGTTACACACTGAGTTCGATATGGTAAGATCCTATTTAACTAGGTATAGAGTTACCTACGCTCAGCAGGTAACTGAGTATGTCAATCAAACCCACGAAGATTTGTATTCGTCACTTTGACAAAGACGACAGTTTACATCTACTCAAAAGAAAGGTCCTAAAACATATCAGATGTCAAGTTCCAGCAGTGAGCGTCATTTCCAACCTCCTAATGGTGGGAGAAGGAAGTTAACAAACAAGACTTACAAATTCCTTGGTCAGCCAGCTTCACAATCATCTGATTAAAACGATGATGGTGGATCTTTCACCTAAAGCACAATGGTTGGTCGAAGTTTGTTTACGGAAAATATGCTGGGGAACGTGTTGACAGATTCGCAGCCAACTTGGTTTATTTATGTCAATTCTCCAATTACTGAATTAATACAGCATAGTGAATCGAGTTTGCGGTTTTTAGTAGTGATAAAGTCCAGTGTTCGTCGCTTCTCAGTTTATAATACAGAAGTAATGCGGATCATTATCATTAAAAACACCTCTACGCGATGCTGAATGCTTTTTGGCCTAAGTTGTAAAGAATGTCCATGCAAGAAAAGAAACGTTCTCTGATTGAAAGATGGTAAGCATAAGTGACAGACCATAAGTAAAAGATTAACATGAAAACTTTTGTTTATGCATGAGTGACACAAACTGTCTGTACAAAGAAAGTTCATTTCCGTTTTCATCGCTCTACATAACGGTCTCTCCAATAATTTCCTTAGCGCTAACAATACCGCGAGTACGTCAAAGACCAATAATATCGGTAAATCTAGGGCGTAACAGAAGTTCACATTCTGATTTGCTAGTAAGGTAGGCATGCGTCTCTCACAGCAATATCATCAGCAGCTAACATTTCCAAAGGGGTCTTTTCCTCCAATAGTTCCCATGGGGGGTTTCTGTTGTCCACTGGCATAACTGGAGTAATAATTAATCTATAATTCTGGGAACGAAGCCTTGCTAAGGGGCAACTCTACTACTTGTATTAGGTTACTTAGTCAAAGGTTAAGGAACAAATAAGCAGTTTAGGAAGCAAGCACTTGGAGGGCAGATGAAAGCGCCATATCTATCTTGCCAGACGATACCCTCTAGTTGTCCGGACTTATTTTGCCAAGGAAGCAGATGGTTTCGCCTAAATGAATGAGGGCTGCATAGCCCGAAGTCATTATCGGTCTCCAAAGATCTTGCCCAAGCATGCCCCCCAAAAAACCCAGCGCTATGGGCGTCGGTTTGGATGGTAAACAATAATGACCATTTGAGGCTGCTGAGGCAAAACCAAGCTGCCATCACATCATCAGTAATGATGCCCGGGGGAGGCTGTCTTCTAGCAGTGCAGTGCAGCCTCTATTATCACTGCACTGACAGGTTGATGTTGCATCTGTTGGATTTACTTGCTCTCTACAAGTGAAAGAGAAGTAAGTATTTGTTTGTTTGTTTGTATGGTGTTTTTACGTTGCATGGAACCAGTGGTTATTCAGCAACGGGACCAACGGCTTGACGTGACTTCCGAACCACGTCAAGAGTGAACTTCTATCACCAGAAATACACATCTCTCGCTCCTCAATGGAATGGCCGAGAATCGAACCTGCGACCACCGAGGTGGGACGCCAACACCATACCAACCAAGCCACTGAGTAAGTAGTCAGGACTGGGGTACAGAAAGCAAAAAAGCAACCAGAGGATGTCTAAGACACCAAAAATTAATATATAAATAAGTAAATAAATAATCAAATTCACAACTCTACGTCACTTCAAAAGATTTTTTTTTTTTTTTTTTTTTTTTTTTTACCAAATCTATCGATGTCATAGGTAAATAAATAATCGAATACATAATAAAAGCCATCGAAACTCTGATATAAGAACACCGAGTCAAGTTCTGTATTTTTTAAGCACATTCTAAATAAACACGCTACATTCTACAAACCACTCTCAAGCCTAACTGTAGTGAAATCAGTGATTGATCGAATCCTCCAGTTCCCCTACACAAAGGGAAAAGGAAAGGATACATAAAATGTGTTTTTAACGAGCAACATTCATAGCCCTTACCAACACAACAACAACAATAGATTAAAATTAATAGAGCTCTAACAAAGAGGCGTATTTCAGTTGAAGCCCTATTGAAAAACATCGGTTTCTCCGAACGAACACAAACAAAAAAAATATGACACGGAATTTTGAAGTAACGACAGCGAGGCTTTTGACAATGACGGTGAAGGGAAAACATGGACTTTCCCAATACTTAAATGCCTTTCATTGTGAAGGACGATGCATATATGTATTATATGACGACGACTACGTCACTATAAACTTGAGCAAGTTTCCTATTAAAGCGTCAAGGACCAAGGACGACGAGGGATATGTCGACGTTATCTTAACTGAACAATTTGCTTATGACATCGTTTAACGCTGTCAACAGAAGTCCTTATTCATGCGAAGGTGGAACTGACTAACGCTTTTAAAAGTAATGACAACGCTGGTCAGTAATTGACAATTTATGTAGGGCACCTATTTATCAAATGTAATTGATACTGCTGTTGACAGGTAAAGCACACTTATTAATGCTGTTAACAGACATGATGATGACATGTGGAGCACACTTATGTATGCTGTTAATTTACATGAAGATGGAATGTGCAGCACACCTATTAATGCTGTTAACAGAGATGACGAAGATACTGTCCAGCACACCTATTAATGCTGTTAACAGAGATGACAGATATGCCAGCACCTATTAAGCTGTTTAACAGATGACGATACTGTCCAGCACACCTATTAATGTTGTTAACAGAGATGATGAAGACATGTGCAGCACACCTATTAAAGACCTGTCCAGCAAACCTTTTAATGCTGTTAACAGGGATGGCGAAGATACTGTCCAGCACACCTATTAATGCTGTTAACAGAGACGATGAAGACATGTGCAGCACACCTATTAAAGACCTGTCCAGCACACCTATTAATGCTGTTAACAGAGATGATGATGACATGTCCAGCACACCTATTAATGCTGTTAACGAAGACCATCATGATATGTGCAGCACACCTATTAATGCTGTTAACAGAGATGACGATGGCATGTGCAGCACACATATTAACATCGTTAAAAGAGACGATTGCGTCCAGTACTCCTATTAATGCTTTTAACAGCGTTGACACAATTGAAACTTCGCTGCGGACGCCTATAAATGCCGCGATATTTACCGCGGCACAGTCAGTAACAAGAGGGATGCGTTCCCTCAATCTCTTTTTAAAGCGACACTGCATAAAGGCAAATACATAAATACATCCAGCACTGCTGTCGTCTCCTCCTCCTCTCTGTCCATCTCCCTGACTTTATACCAAAATGAAAAATGTTGCATACTAACAGAACGAATAAAACTTCCATTGCGTAACAAGACCATAAACGCATGTGCAAAAATAATGAGGATATGAAAAACTTTTATGCGATGGAACATATTTTTAAAATTTCCATTTGGCTACATTATATATTTTATGCCTCACTAAAAGAATGCAAAAATCATGAGGAAATAAAATAATTTATGTGACGGCACTTTCTTTTGTAATTCTCGTTTGGCCACACCAGATATTTTATACCATACTAAAAAATCAGACCATTTTATAACAACGTTATAAAAATGAGAGAGAGAGAGAGAGAGAGAGAGAGAGAGAGAGAGAGAGAGAGAGAGAGAGAGAGAGAGATACAACTGTAAAAAGGCGGAAGGAAGAAGGACATTCCGCCTAAGAGGCTGAGGGAAGGCATCTGTATAAAACTAAAGTCCTCCTGAATCCTTAATAGAGGATTCTTTCAGAAGGAGTTCGAGATGAAAGTGTTCATCGCAGCAATTGGTTTCCCTTCAGTGGAACAGCCTTTAACGATCCCACCAATGACAGCTCGGAAGGAAGTCTTTAAAAATACAAGACGACCATTCGGTACCACTGAGGAGATCGCGGGGAAGAAGTATCTTCTTACATCAGATGCTGTTCACTCAAATTCAGTCTCTGTACTTTCCAGATTTCTGGTGTTCAGTGGTTTCCCGGTAGTGTTGTCAATAAAAGGGTAAGACTAACAAACAATCACTTGACGACTGAAGATCTTAAGGGACAAAAATTTTGTCAATAACTCCATAGCAATGTACAGTCATCCGGGTGTTTGAGAGAGATTTTCAATTCACCCCTTTCTGGATGACAGGTGTCTGGGAGTACGAAACTGGCCAAATGTTCAAATACCTAACTCTGCTGTAGAAAGTTTCGGCGTATGCCCCTCTTATGTCACTACAGACGCGTTCTCCAGAAAGGGATTGGATGGAATTCAGCTTTATGCCCGGAGAGATCCACGAACTTATATGAGGGACTATACGTGTGTGTGTGTGTATATATATATATCATATATATATATATATATATATATATACATATATATATATATATTATATATATATATCTATAAGCTTGTGAGAATAACGATAAACAAAATCACCATTTGCACATTTTTACTTTCAGGGAACATTAATGAGCACGCATTTTGACTAACCAGTGATAACAACGATGGCCTACCCAATAAAGGCAATTAAACTGAATGTTAATACGGCTGGCTGGGATACAGTGAAGTCCTTTGAAGCGGTCATTATTTTTCTCGGCATCAGTGAACCTGGCAATTGTGACGTTAGATAGCCCCTAATCAATCCATTTGGTTGACGGTTCATCCATTCCACCAAACTTGCCAGCCCTATGGATCGATATTATATCGCTGAAGCTAATGGCCCAATTCATTCTATCCACTGAATCTTTACAGAACCACTAACTGTGCGCCCAGCGTCTAATTTTTTTAGGCAATGTATAAATGGGATTCCGAGAACTGTAACCACAAAGCAAACAAGAATAATAACAAGGTAATCAAATATACGGATATACTTAATCAATACCTGGCTACAGGGTTTCAAACCTCAGTAAAGTATTGACGGTATGTTAAACTAATCTCGATAAAAGCAGCGAATTCAGCTGCAGCCTATTCAACCGTTTCGAAACTCTTCGTCCTCATCAATAAAGGATACAAAATCAAATGTTGAAACAAGGAACGTGACTGAATATTTGTGTCACGTCACTACGTAGCCTGAGCTTTGGAAAATGGATCTAAAACAGCCCTAATAATTTTGCAAACAACTTATTACAGGAAGACCCAAACGAATACAATAATATTCTTTGATTTGACATGGAGACTAGAAAGCGCTCGCTAGTAAGCAGACTTAGACCCTTCGGTTAGTCACAAAAAAGGATAATTTTAAATCCCGCCACCACCCACAATTCCAAGAACTGAGAAATGGCGAGTATTGCGTAAAGTTGAGTTGCTACAGCCCATAATGCAATCAAGACAAAAAGCAAAAGTTTGCATTCAGAAAACTACAACAAAAGTCGCATTTTACAATCGACTGCCTGAATTCTTTATGAAATATGTCATTGCAATCATTACGGTTATTGCTGACGGAAATATGTTTTCAGTTGTAAACAATTTCAATAAAACAGAAATAGTAAAGACGGACATTCAATCAAGTAAGCATTTGAATAGTGAAGTAGAGTATTCCCTCCAAGATCCATGGAGAGAAGGCAACTGCCTTTCCTCATCGAGGCAGTCGGAGATGAAACTGACCCTCAAGTCCACAAGGTTAGGACACTTGAAGAAATAATAAAAATAAAACTTGCCATAAGAGGACACGGAGAGCAATGAAAGAAATCTGGAAAAATAAGGAATATTCATGATTCTTATGCTAATTACTGCAATGACGTCAAAGGACAATATAAAAACAAGCAACCAAAAAGGGATGCATAATTGGTAACACATTGTGTGCGAAGTCCAGCATAACTGTATTTTTATTCATTAAGATTTATAAATTCCCATAAATACTTTTCTTCTTCTATACATGTTTCATTTTAATGTACCTCAACGGGAATTTACCATGAAGCCTGTAAGTCTAATGTTGAGACATTTATTATCCCCATACATCTATAGCTATGAATACGCAATCATTTCACTCGTACATAGAGTAATTCTTCATGCAATAGAATAGTTATATATATATATATTATATATATAAGTATATAATATATATATATATATATATATATATATATGTTATATAATATATATATAATATATAATGGTATGTGTATGTATGTATGTATGTATGTATGTAGGAGGAAGATAGAGAGATAGAGAGAGAATTCTAGCCAGTTTCCTCAGGCAAAAGGGTCAGATAAAAAGGTAAGAACAATGACAGCCTAAAGACAGGGTTGAAAATGAGAAATCTTCGTCGAAACCACCAGAGGAAACGTGTCAAATCATACATACGCATCCATACTTCATTAGTGCATGAATAAGCCTAAAATTCCTGTAACTGATTGATCATGAACTTAATCATTCTCATGAAATGAGAAAAAGAATGCGCAGCATCAAAGAACCCTTTGCTCAAAAGGTATCGCCATAGAACACAGACTCAAAAACATTACGCAACGTTGTTTAAAGATGTGACTGACACTGGGATGAACTTGGGTTTGGAGGTTTAAATCAAGATTTGTGAGGAAACACATCCATTCAAATAAAATCATTTGCGTTTACTTCCAGCTTCTGTTTACGACTTAAAAGCCTCATTCGCTAACCGACAGGCCTACAGCTGCCTACCTCATTAACCCTACCGTTCCTCTTCCCCTTTGCTTGTTTTTTGTTTGTTTGTTTGTTTGTTAGTATGGTGTTTTGACGTTGCATGGAACCACTGGATATTCAGCAACGGGACCAACGGCTTGACGGGACTTCCGAACCACGTCAAGAGTGAACTTCTATCACCAGAAATTCACATCTCTGACCCCCCAATGGAATGCCTGAGAATCGAACTCGCGCCCACCGAGGTGGCAGGTCAAGATCATACCAACCACGCCACTGAGGCGCTTCTTCCCCTTTGCCTTCTTTCTTTTCTTCGGGTCTGGGCCAGAAAAGGGCATCATCATGTTCCGGGTCCAAATGTCCTTTGTTCATGGAAAAATAAAAAATAAAAATAAAAATCTGAAGCCCAGTTTGTTTTGACGTTGGTGCAATTACTTTTTGAAAACGACGCAGCCCTCCGGGGATTTTTCTTTTCGGATTGGCGAATGATTCAGCAGAGTAAATATCCGGGTGAAGAGCGGCGGGTATTTGTGACTGAGCAAATACGGCCCTCGCCTAGTGCCATATTCCCAGATGATGCCGTTTCCATGATTATGAACTCACTCGCCCGATTTCATGGAAACTCTTTCGAGCAGACTATGCATTAGCAGATAAGTGTACCGGAAACGTACGTACATCAAATTTTAGGAAAAACCAAAGAGACGTGACAAATGGTGAGTGAAGTCATGGATGTCAACAGAAAAGCTCATCCTAAACTGAGGAAATGGTCAGAGAAAGGAAGCACTAACGAGTTGAAAGAATTTCCGAATCCATCAACTTCACTTACGACAGGTAAACACGGATCTCGTTCACCTCGCAGCCTCCTTCGACATCCATCTGCAATACTGGTTTTCTTCGCATTTTCATCTTGTATATATTTCTGTAACCTGTCGAAGTTGACTTTTGTTCTCTTACTACGAAACGGTTAAGGACGCGACGTTTATATCTACAAACATCTGGCTCCGTTAAACATCATGTAAAGATATTTCATATTCTACCTTATAAAAAGTCCTCCTATCCGCCCTCATTTGGTCCGTCCGGTGACCCATTTTCATTTCATTTATAGATGACATTTTTTCAATAACTTTTCCTCTTCTCAGCTGTTTTTAGCATAATAAAAAAAAGTATACAGTTGCTTTTTAATTGAGTCAGACTTTTCACACCTTTGCAGCTCATTTGGTAGACGACAAATACTTCTAATATATAGATATATATATATATATATATATATATATATATATATATATATATATATGTATATACATATATATATATATAATATATATATATATATATATATATATATACATATACATATATATATATATATATATATATATATATATATATATATATATAATAAAAGGAGCCCATAAAAACACCAAAATATAGAGAGAAAAGTACTATATTTCAGAGACTGCTGTCTCCCTCTTCAGGTAGATGAATGAGAAAAGTTTACAGAAAAGGTGGTATTTATACCCAGAGGTCCATCCACAGGTAAGCCAATTTAGGTCACGCCCGCTGATAATCTTCCTTTAATCTTCTTAAGCGTTGGTTGAATGAAAATCTTGTGTGTGTGTATGTATATATTCTGTTCCCCACTGACAGAATATTTTGCATACAATTTGTTCACCATGATGTGTTGTACGTCTTGATTCTTATTTTCCGTGAGATTGGGTTCCTTGTGATACAACACAGGTACTTTAATTTCCATGGGCCAAATTCTCGTGTTCTTATCTACGCACAAATTGTAGCACTTTATCCTTCTTTCTCGGCATCTTTTGCCACTTCTATGTGGGGTAGATGTTTCTGACAACTTTACTGCACCTGGCTCAGTTAATACACATCGTCCTCTGACAATAATTGTCATAGGACGATGTTTGTTTCTTCTTTAATTACATCCATCCACCTTCGCTTCGGTCTTCCTCTCTCTCTCTCGCTCTCTCTCCCATCAGGCTCCTCCATTGCATCACTCTCCTCCCTACATAAATATGTCTCACCCTTTCTCATCACATGCTCATACCACTGCAGTCTCCTTTTCTGGGCCTTCTTGATAGTTCTACAACTTTAATAGTTCCTCTTATTCTTTCATTCTTGATCCTGTCCATTTTTGTTACCCCACACAACTAACTAAACGTTTTATCTCTACCTCATCCAATTTCTTGTCTTGCACTCTCTTTACCCGCCATGTTTCTGCTCCATATATCAAAGCTGGTCTCACGACTGTCTTATGCACTCTTCCTTCCAAGTGCCGGTCCCAAGCCCGGATAAATGGGGAGGGTAGGCGTCAGGAAGGGCATCCGGCCATAAAAGCCAGCAAAACCAAATATGAGAGAGGACTTTTATATGCACTTCTTTATATGGTAACAATCATGGGCATTGTATCATTTACTGAGCGCATACAATCCATCACTGTGTAAATAAATCAATAGTCCTCTTTATCTGTGGTGAACTTTTCATTACAATGTTTTTCTTATTTTTAGCTGTCGATTGCCATGCTGCGACTTTCTAGGTCATTTTCATTAATGATGAGAGATACGAGACAAAACTTCTGGCTCTTATATATCCAATAATACTATCTACCTCACCATTATCATCTAGGGTCTCTGTACTTTGTTGCCTTTCGCGTTCATCTTAATTGTGTTTATTTTCATAACTTTATACCTGGGAGCTATCAAGATTTCTCTGCCGGAAAATTCGACGAAGATATAACCGTCACCGCGTTTCATTAGTTCGATTTGCTCACATGTTTTCCTTCTGCTCACTTGCTTCAGTTGAGGGGTCCGCTCCTTTGATGATCAACGTGTTCTTTATCTACAATTTAAGCGAGAATGCATGGCTAGCTACATCCAGCTTTGCACCGACACGCTCTATAGTTTTTACTCAATTCCTTAAATGCAAGATTTCCATCTTTCATTTAACTGAATTTTTGCCATTACATCTGAGTGATAACGTTCAATCTCTTCCACTTTTTATGCATTTCTAATCATCGTCACATAGCACTCGCTCCCACCCCTCAACCCGACACATGTAAGACAATGAAAACTATACGTTTTTATTCATTCTTCGTTCCAAGAGATTTTAGTGCTTTAAGCACTTTCGGTTCATTTGTAAGGGGACATTTTCTTTCATTGCGTACTCCGAAGAAACCAAGAGCAGTTATGGGCCTGACAATAATCTTCTGTGGGCTCGAAATCTGCATGCAGATGACAAAATCTCAATCCTTCTTGCAAAAGAGAAGGAATGGAAACTGAACTATGGGAATCAGTTAGTATTCTATGCAAATGACGTATTCTTAACAATCGAAGGTAAGGCTGCATAATAAAAAAAAACATGGTCAAAACGACAGTAATCCTTCATATAAATTCAATACACTAAAATCTGAGGCTGTATGAGATAAGAAACTTACGAGGCACTGAGGGCAAACACTACCAAACCCAAGTATACCAGTCTTCGTTCACCCAGAACAAAAGTGTAAAAATGTTGCAGCATTTCAAAAACCTACGAAAGAAAAAATGAAACAAGCCATAAAGACATCATAATATATTATAATAACCTTCCAGGGCATTTCAGGATATAGCAAAGGATTACTTCTTCTGACCAACTGAAAGAAAGAGACTTAATCACTGCAATCATTACCTTAAAGACAGAACAAAAAGCGTACAGCTTTTCAGAGATCAATCTTGTGTTCTGACTCTCTTCCAAAAGAACATGGGGAATGGGTATAATGCTCTAGGGACGCTAGTCAAGGAACTGTTCCACACACACAGATCCTCAAAATCACTTTTGAGCTCTGTTCAGCCATTAGACCTCCTCCCGATGACATCAAGTGAGTTTACATGTGGCTGACTAAATGGAAAGCTTGGTTACATCGAGCACTGTCACTCGTGATGTGCGCGTAAACTGGTAGCCTCAAAAAGAGCAAACGGTCATCATTGTCCTTCTCCTAAACCCACGCATATATATCACACTGAGGCGTGCACGGCGAGGCAAGATTTATGAAGACCTCTAGCTGCCTTAGCTAGGCTGGCCCCTTTAGGTGAAGGTGATACCAACTCCTCCGGTCGAAAGAAACAAAAGGGAAGCGGAGACCGACACTCGCGTTTACCCTGAATACAATGCCTGTGTTATGTTCACAACAGCCAAATCATTCGGTATTTTCTTAAATGGGTTGCGATTGTTACATGATAGCAAAACGAGCCGGTAGTAAATAATCATTATAAGAGGTCAGCTGGAGAACTGATGAAACTCTTGCCATATAAATAAAAATAGATAAAAATACGAATGAAACTTTAAGCAGATTTTCCACCTTAAATCAAATAAATGGTATATCAACTTATACCTTAACTCGACAAACCATCAATATGCACATATGCAGACAAACCAATGAAATTAAAATATTCCAAATATTGTAAGCGATAATGACGTGTATAAAGTTATTCCATTTATTCAGATTGCTTGAAATAACAATGATGCAAGAGAAAATTAATCTGAACTACGCCCACAGACGAACAGGTCGACTAAAAACGAAACAACAAAGCAAGAAGCAGCGTGTTTGACTCGCGTGAAGGGAGGAAAATAGATTGCAACGTCCCTACACTAATGAATGCGTATAGTTTTCAGCCTTTGTATGTAGCTTCTCCAAGACTGCTCTCCCCGTATAACAGTATTTTTCTACTGACATTTCTCTCGTCAGTGCAGCTTTATGTACATTCCTAGAGCTTTTCATGGAAGTGTTTTGTCACACAAGGCTGTTGTTCATTGCCGAACATGATAATTTTAATTTTTTTGCAATATGCGGGAAATTGATACCATAGGTGGAGTCAATAGGTTGAACGCCTATTTTGTCGATTCTTCTCATAAATCATATTGATGTCGCTTCATTAACTTCATAATTATTTGGTGTCTGTTCATCTTCTCTTACTGCAGGAAATGATTCACCCTTCGCTATGGACTCTTGCATGCTTTCCATTCGAATCGTCACTATTGACAAGTACCTGAACTGCTCTGGGCTATCGAATCGTTTTTATGCACTTCAAAGACCTCCACAACGGCTCATAGGCAGGACAAGTGGAGAGTGGGGCCGCAGTAGCTTCTGACGGGACAGATTCAGAATCCCCTTCTGCTGCCAACTTGAAGTGAACTCAAGTGATTTTCCTTGAGTGGGAGCTGGTTGGGGGGGGGGGGGGGGGGGGAGGGGGGTGGGGGGGGGGGTGGGGGGGGGGGGGGGGGATACTTCAGCCCTTTCCTCCTTCAAAAGTATAGGTATGAGTATCCTTCTTTAGAGACTAACTCTCTACAACAATCGACTTTCCACAACTTCCCATTCCCAATGATACAAGCAAACCAACATCGTCTCTCTCTTTCAGTGTCCACAACATTTGCATTTCAATCGTCCTCAAAACACACTCACGCACAGATTCGGACTCGCCAAAGACTCTCATTCACGATCTTTCTTTCTCACCCCTTTGTCATATATGTACACTTACCAGTGGATAGAGTAAGAATGTATATGGCCGAGTATGGAAAATAATGAAAGAGAGAATTTTCGGAGGAGTCTGAATATGCTAGGAGATTGAGAAAGGTGGCTGAGCTACGCGATTTAAATGCAAAGCTGAGTGACAGGGTAAGTGAAGGCATAGTTGGTATGTATGGATTTTCAGGAATAAATAAGAGTGGATGGAATCTCGCAGGAATGTGTTTGGTAGCGCACTTGATTGTTGGAAATGCATGGTTCCTCACGAAGAATATTCATGAATATATTTAAGAAAGAGAAGATGGCTATGTCACCGACGACCCCAACTTTTATTCCTTCCTCAGAAACGGCCCAATCATGGACACATCAAGAGAGTAGATAGAAGATTTAGAAAACACAAAAATATCTCCAATCCTATACAGGAAATTACTAATGTTTTATCTCCTCCCGTGAGACTTCAATGACCAACACAACGCGGAGATCATGAACTCCAAAATCAGTCTTATTAATAAATGTATTAATAAATGAACAGGTTTCATCTACTGAATTAACTCAACCATTTAAATTCTGTTACCTGGTGTGTTCCCGAGATCCACTTTTTAAAATGTTTTCATAAGACCTAGACTGACAAATAAATCAGATCTAAAAGTAGCAACGTGACAATTAACCATTCTCTTGAAGTAAAAGACGCTATAAGCTTACAAGGCAAGGTAGAGGAAAACAAGTGCTGAAACCAGTATTATTTTTTCTTGTTTTAAGAGTTGTGGTCAGTTTGGAAACTGGGGATTGTACAGGTGTGCACATTTATGATGCACAACGCCACAGAGGAGCTCTCAGATTTTTTTAGAAGTTTTCGGATGTCGTCAAAGTGAGGGCGACTGTAGGTGGCGTAACTCCCTACCCATTTCCCGATGAGATTGAAGGGATGCAGGCGAAGATAAAAAGAAGTTAAAAGTTAGGCGGTCGACTCAAGGTGAGCGCGTGTATATGTATGAGAGCTGGCAGTAAGGAAGGCGGTATTGATTGGTAAGTGGAAGGAGAAAAAGTTGGAAAGAACGAGAGACAAAAGAGAGAGAAACATGATATACAAATGCCCCAAATAAACACGTCAGAGGGGAGACGTCATGAAGAACAAGGGAAGGATTCGAGTCACGCAAGTCGGATACAACGAAAAGTGACGAGGTTAAAGGCACCACACAACACATTACCATCAACTAAATCAAATAAAAGATAAAAGTGGAGGGCACTTCCAATCGGAAGTTGTGAGAAACCTTCAGGGTGAGAGAGAGAGAGAGAGGAATGAGGAAGAAGGCGCGGAGACGGCGAGAGAGAATCGAGCGAGAGAGAGAGAGAGAGAGAGAGGGGTGGGGTTTGTCCAATTCACCTCCTCCTCCTCCTCCAACGTAACCACCACCACCACCATCACAATGGTGGTGCTGCTGCAGCTGCCCAATAATTCACGCTTCCCTTACTGCAGGGCCACACCCACTCTTGCACCCAGCTCACCCCCTCCGCCCTCCATATGGGTCCCCGTCTCTCCTCCCGGCGTCGTCTCCCCCCTGCCCCATTCCCCCCCCCCCCCCCCTTCCTTCGACTAAACACCAACAAACTGACGCCTATGACCTCGCATCGTTTGTTCCGTTTGTGAACCTCTGCGACATCTCCGAAGGAATACGGACGCCACTGGGCCCTACTTCTTCGAAGGAGATGCACTGCGTATCCAGGGACTCAACTTTAAGCTCGCAAGGAAAAAATGGGGAAAATAATGCAAAGCATTATAGTCAATGAGGAAAGGCCATTCTGACGATAGCCTTGACTCGATATCAGCATATGAATACAGAACGAAGCATCAGAAATCGCCTTTAATGCGTCTCGAATGATTTTGGAACTATGACGTCATGAATGAAGAAATGGTTGAGCGAGGAACTGAAAACCATTGGCCGACATGGAAATATACAAAGAGTAACTTTATTTTTCACGTAGAGGTTTTCATTCAAAGTAACATCACTTCTTTAATCATTCACAGGATACCAACCTCGCTTTTATCCTTTACCCTATTCAGAAATCAACAACATCCACATCCCCCATCATTTAAAGCACGCATTAAAAAAGTCGTCTCATTTTACTGGAATTTTTTTTTTTTTTTTTTTTTTTTTTTACAGCGTCCTCCGTCCAGATTTAACTGCAGAATGCCAATCAACACCACTTCTCCCTTTCAAGAAGCCAGCACTCCTATTTTGCTTTATTCTTTTCTGTAAGCCACGCAATTTCTTTCATGTATTTATTTCTCAACCCTCAACGAAAGAGACTGCAAAAAAGATACAACAGTTTTTTCTCTCATGTATGCGCAAAATTATAACGAAAAAGTTTACGATAAAATGAATATTTTATAAGGGGAAAATCGCTGTGAGTGACATTTTTCATGAAAATAAATGTCCCGGTAGTACCACATTGCATTAATTTCATGTTAATATATTCGACATCACACACTTGAACCTAAAAGACAACAACAACAACAACAACAACAACAACAACAACTAACAATAATAATAATAATAATAAGTAATAATAATAATAATATAATAATGAAAAGGAAAATGCAGCAACGATCTCCCTTTTCTACTTTTTTTTAATTAATCATCCATTATTAGCTACATTTCAAGTTTACAGTAACACACACACACACACTATAATGTACATTATATATATATATATATATATATATAATATATATAATAATATATATATAATATATATATATTTATATATATATTATATATACGTATATATATTATATATATATATATATATATATTATATATAATATATATATATATATATTAAAGTAGAAGACACACTTTTACATTATAATAAAGAGTCTGGCAACCAGTCAATACGACCTCTTCAAGTTATGTTCATAATTAACTAATGTTTATTGGTTTATGAAGTGACTGAAAAGAGGTACGACCTAATAATCAAAATTCCTAAAACCTTGACATTATCTAAGTTATTAACGATTCATAGGTGTGTAGGTGGTCGTCATAGATGCTCTGAGTGTGGGCTTCTGATCGCCTCCCCACCACCCCCACCCCCAACACTGGTAGACCTATATTCAGTGACCAGATAGAATGACTGATATGTATAAGTAATCTGGCTTCGAACGCAGGAAATGTTTTGGTTATATATAAGTTGGAATAAAAAGAAAGAAGAACTGAAACACGTGAATCCTGGACCAATGTTTGATTTATTTATGCAATCTGGCTTCACGAAGACTATGACCATCGGCATATACGTTTTATTACAAGTAATTTGGACTTGCAATAAAAAAAATAAAAGTCATCTAAGTATAAATTGCGAAGCGCTGCGATTTACCTATATCAGATGATAAAAAAAAACCCTCAGATCACACTTAAAATATTAGGGAATTATGCCCCCCAAAATTACCTGATACTTAAATCCTTCTAAAATGGTAAATCTGATGTGATCAGTCCAGAACTAGCAGCTGTCACTGTAATCTTTTGGAAAATGAAAAAATAATAAAAGGTCTCTTTATAAATCAATGAGGATACAAATCAAATGAACAGGTTTGGGATGAGGTGATATTCAAGTTCGTAGAGCAAATTGCGTCAACGCAGTCAGAAGTGTCATTACGACTATTTGTAAGAAACTGCTAAAACTGAGTCATAAAGATATCACTTTCTGAATTATTTGAAGCATTGCTGACTACAGGATATTCTCTTTCAGCAAATAGGGCATTCATAAGCATTTATATTCTTCGGTCATAATATGCATAAACGTTTGTCCCACAGGACTCATGAATTCATGAATGACGGACCCGCATGACACATGAATTCCAACTCTTTATCAGTGGAATACAAACTAGATTTCTCATTATCTCCAACAAGATTAACTCCAAGCCTCACACAAACTTCTAAAAAAAAACCATCTGAGTTTATGATAAAGCAGACATACGAATCTATTTTAAGCAAAAATCGACCCAGTTATCTTTCTGCGCTGCAGAAAAAATGGAATAGCCACGATCATTTAAAGTGGAAGACGTAATAATCAAGCATCGTTATCACTTTGTAAATCATCTCTGCAGTGGAAAGCAAAGTTTGTCTTATCAAATTATTAACTCAATCAAAATTTAAACATACTTGAACTCAAGCGTTGAAAATTTGCCAGCGAGTCCTCAGCTAACGAAAAACCATCTTACTGGTAATGCAAATGTAAGTTCCACTACCCCAGTAAGTTTCAGGTGGGTTTTGGCGACAATGCACCACTAAGAGCGGCCGAATTGATCATCTTATCCTTTTTACGTCCGAAAAGAAGGGAGAGGGAAGGGCACAAGGGTGGGACTGAACCCTCAAGGAATCCAAAGGAATCTGAGACAACAGACGACACGTGCAGAATTCCACAAGTAGGCAGAAAGAAAGAAAATATCAGTCACAAGGAATCGCGTGCACTTATCTTTCGTTTGTGTGGGATTGAGATTGCTAGAGATGTTATATGGTCACCTGAGTGGAAGAGATGCTTCACATTGCTAAAAGGAGTCATGTCCAAAGCAAAGCCTGCTAAAAGAAAACATAATGCACCTTGCCGGACAAAGATATACAAACTCGACAAGGGACATGAGCAGGCAAAATAAACAAGAAAGCAACTCCAAATACATTTTCACGTTAGGGAAGACGTGTTATGACGATGCGGGAAGTCCTTGAGAAAGGGAGGGTACTGTTAAGCCCCAATTATTTTCCCTCTTCTCCCTGTTTTGTTCTCAGAACATTAGGCCCTTTGTTACGCCAGCCTTCAGAGAGGAGTAATAAAGATAGTAATAGTGAAAGCATAAGGTCTTTAGAATTAAGGTTGAAGTGGTCACCTTTCTTTGGCCTTATTTTCAAAAACATCAATTGAAGTCACAATAGTAATGGTCATCGATGCCCACATTTCTATGTAGTAAGTTGATGCGGTAAATGTTTCCAAGAGTTAGAGTCAGTGGTCTGGCAAAATACGCAACTACAACTGGGCTATTTCCTTCATGTATTCAATTTCCTTCATCACTCCTTGTGGAGTGGTGCTGGCATACTTTCAGGAAGAATGTCATGTCAGCGCTCGAGAAAGTAGATAGTTTTTGTGGGTCTTATAAGCAAATAACAATATACGTCTTACAACAGGAACATTTTTGTGGTATTTGGGACAGCTATGATATATAGAAGTAGGAGAGAAGAAATTTGGGGTAACTGATGAACGTTTGCCTTTCACAGGATGGGCAGGAAGCGGAACTGAGTTTTATCAAAGGGAGGGACATCCTATACTATTCCACAGATCTTACGTTAGTTGGGGGGCACCGTCATCAGAATTTTCACTCTCTTACCAAGGTCCTATTGTGTTTCAAATATGGATGCTCTATCCCTCTAAACTGTCGAAGCTATTCAAGGCTTTCGTCCAAAGATGTGAAAGAAATATATAAATATAAATATATATATGTATATATATATATATATATATATATAATATATATATATATTATATATATATATGTGTGTGTGTGTGTGTGTGTGTGTGTGTGTGTGTGTATACATATATAGTATGTAGTATAGTATATATATATATATATATATATATATATGTATACATATATATAGTGTATATATACCATATATAAACATATATAATATATATGTAGTGTATATATACTATTTATAAACATATATATATGCATGCTTGAATAATAATAGCAATAATGACTTTACGTGTTCTGTACATATATGCGCAACAAGGGTTCCACTTGAGGATGCCATTTGCCTCCAATTCATCTCGTTCCCTCTAATAGAAAACGGAAACAACTTTATCTTTTCCCCTCTCTTTCTCCAAAGGGGCCTTCGTTACTTACGCTTTATTTCCCCAGGGGCCCGGGAGTGCGGGACTTGATCCAATTAATCCATTAGTTCCGGCCAATGCACTAACTTGCAAAGCCATACTTCTCACGTCCCTCCAACGACCACTTTGGCAAGATTTGGGAGCAAGGAGCACAACACAGCTGGTTGAAAGGACATCGGGTTCTACTTCTAGTATCTTCCCAGTGAAGCTTAAGGAAAGAGGACTTCAAAGGTTAAAAAGTAACGCTTAATGTGAAAAACAAACTAACGTCAAAAGAACAAGCGGATCATGCAATATCATAATGGTAGTGAACGTATTACCAAATATGCCATGCTACGTGAAGAATGGCCCGCAAAATTATTTGCTCCCTCGAAGATTAATTTCCCGGCGGCGAATAGAAATATAACGCACCTTTACGAAGACCATTATTTCCTGGGGTTATTATTATTCTGTCGAGGTACGCCTGTCTATTTTCGTGGTCATAAAATACAATATGCTCCTGAAAGTATCGTGAAATAATTTCCCATCTCTCTGCTTTACTATATACTTATATATTATATACATACATCCATACACACACACATATATGTATAACTGAATCACGAAAGTTTGGAACGTGATAAATCCATAAATAAAGGTATAAGTCACGAAGGAAAAATAAACAACGGAGTTTCTGCAAGATCTGTTGTTTATTTTTCCTTCGTGGCTTATACCTTTATACACACACACACACACACACACACACACACACACACACACACACACACACACACACATATATATATATAATATATATATATATATATATATATATATATATATATAGACGTATATATATAAAGTCATTGTCATTGTAGCCTAATGGCAGGGCGCTTGCCTCACCAGCAAGACAAACCACATTCGATCCCCAAACCAGCGGATTAAATTAGGGTACGTTCCGTTAAATTGCACTGTTCCTATGTTGACCTCAGCAGTGAAATATGCGCCTGGTTATCAGTCGGCTACTAAATGCTTGAAATCAATATTATAACAATCGAATTCCTTACGTTATGTGAAAGACACCAATAGTCAGAACATGAAGAATGTAGCTGCCTATCTGCATAATGACTTAACAACCATGGAACAAGAATGTGATGTTATACACAGAGCACTGGATACTGTAGCTATGAAACACAAGCTTCAGCTACTGATGGAAGAAAGTCATGACTTCCTAACATGCAAAGCTCTCGTTCAGGTGTCTACATATTTTTCGTGATGACATAAGTCACAGTAAAGTGTAAGTCTACGTGTTCAATCACAACTTAGAAATTCACTGCCCACCAAATAGTAATTTTCGTGCCTGGCCTATATGTTACCTTTAAGGTTCAAGCAAAAAAATTTTTCACAGCTAACTGAACAGAAAACTGACAAGGCTAGAAAACACTAACCATAACAGCGAGGCAATTTATAAAGCATTTATTTTCTCTTCGCTGTCATTATTCTGGGATCACACAATAAGAAAAAGAGTGAATAGACTTGAATCAAATGAGCTTCGACTGACGCATTACACCCATCACTAAATAAATAAATAACTGGGGCACTTCTCGAAGCAAACACCTGCAATTTATCAAACAATACATATAACCTATGATCTCCCATCAGCTATGATTGGTCGGCTGTCGATTCAAAATACTTTTAGTTGTTTTCCCCTTGTTTACAAACGATGATTGACCGATTCTTTAAAAGGCTGGCACAGCAACTATGATTAAAGAGGCGGTAAATGTATTTTTACGTATCAATAATCTGAACTTGAAAAAAAGGAGAAATCGACATTCGGAGAGTGTATATATTATATATATATATATATATATATATATATATGATATATATATATATATATATATATATATATATATATATATATATATATATATGTTTCACAAACCTAAATGAGGGATTGTACCATTTAAATATTATGACTTCCTAGCATGTTTCACAAACTCGCAATAAAAATGAAACCTTAAATTTTTGCTGCCAATCACGGAAACTCTTGAAATGGACAAAATGTTTCTTATGCTCAAAGGTCGACTGTATTTCGAAAAGTTTGAATTTCCTGTTAAAGTAAGAATTATCCGCTGTGGATTCAAAACCAGCGTCATCTGAGTACGATTCCATCAAAGGTAAGTTTCGAGGATCCAAGAAAATTATGACGGTAATGGTCAGAGATAAGTGAATTTTTCCGCAGATATGTAGAGGGGTAATGAAAATACAAACAAATTTCAATTCATCGTCTGTGATCAATGGCAAATATTTCAATCTCTCAATAACATTATAAATCACTAGATCACAGCCATAGATCAGGATGAGATATCAGACTCACTCATTAACAAAAAATACCAGACACACACAAACCCGCCCCTAAACTACATTGTTTTGTAAATAAAAAAATATGAACTTAAATATAATGAAACACTAAAAAATATAATAATAATAAAAGCACAGATACTGAAAACTGCAACATTTAATGAGAAGATTTGATTTCTTCACATACAAGTACTAGTTAATAATGTTATAACAGTACACACCGAAAAAAAATAATCTATAAAACCAAAAACATTCTTAAAATTGCAGAACTTAAGTAAAGAGATTTAGTTTTCTACAAAAACTATCCAGATTACATACAACGAAAAATGGGATTCAAAATATACAGAAAAACTCACAACGAAAAATCCTAACTAAAAGGGTTTAGATTCTCCACAGTAAAAATAGCCATTTTATATAAAAAGAATCCTTTACTGACAGAATTTAGATTCCTCACAAATAAATAAGTTTATTCAAAGCGAATCACATAAGAAAAGAAACAGCAGACGAAAACCCACTTAAAGCTACAATGGTGAGTAAATAGATTTAGGTCCTTCACGGCGAGCAATCTTTGAGGAAGAAACTCGGCTCCAGCGGAATTTTGTGTTGGGAATGATGGCATCAGCACTCCCCTAGAGAATGAAGTTCCGGGCAACTTGATCTCACACAGTCCAAACTTCAAACTTCACACATTCTTTTTCGGCCGGCTTAAGCCTAAAAACAGCTCCCAGGGCTTACCTTTGTCTAACTCGATTTCGAAAGAGGAAAAAATACGCAGCAACAAGAATGTGATTATTTTGACTTGGTTTTCTTTCTTTCGACCTCTTTATTTGTTTGCTTTTCCTTTGAATAACTCGAAGCCAGTCATCAGGAACAAACCACAAATGGTAAATTTAAATTTTCTCGCGCCAAATCTTATATCATTCAAAAGGGATAAAAAGTACAAAAAAGTAACATACTTCATCTATATATTGACAAAAAAAAAATTCATGTTAGGGTATATATGCACAATCCCAAGAATGACATAAGAACGAGTCCCGTAAATACTACATTGTGTGCAGGCATACGTAGTCCTCCCTCGTTGCGTACAAAGAACGACGAAGAATTGCGCTGACAGGCTGTCTTATTACTCTTTTAAAATGTGATGTAGTCCTCCGGTTCTAAGCTTTGCTCGTGGGATTTCCAAGCCCTCTACGACCCCGGAATTTCCTCCGTCGGTCCCCGTCTTTTTCATCCCTACGCCGCTCTACTGAGGACATTCAGACCGGATGTTGTATCATTATCTTTCTAGTTTTCTGAAAAGAAAGCGTTGTCTGTCCGTCCGCACTTTTATCTGTCCGCCCTCGGATCTTAAAAACTACTGAGGCTAGAGGGTTGCAAATCGGGATGTGAATCATCCACCCCAAATCATCAAACTTATCAAACTGCAGCCCTCCAGCCTCAGTAGTTTTTAACATTTTTATTTAAGGTTAAAATTAGCCATAATCGTGCGTCTGGCAATGATATAGGGCAGACCACCACCAGGACGCGGTTCAAGTTACATGGGCCGCGGCTCATACATTATACCGAGAACACCGAAAGATAAATCTATTATCGGTGGCCTTGATTATACGATGTACAGAAAACTCGATTTCTTCGACGCATCTTTTACTTGTTATAAATTTTTATATTCAGTTCTCTCTCTCTCTCTCTCTCTCTCTCTCTCTCGTCTCTCTCTCTCTCTCTCTCTCTCTCTCTCTCTCTCTCCTCTTATATATATATATATTATATTATATATCTAGAGATTATATATATATATTATATATATATATATATATATATAATATTATATTGTCATGTATCTCTATGAATTACGGTGATGTGATCAAAAGATATATATATATATAATACTATGTTATAGATATAATATATATATATACTATATATATATTTATATATATATATATATATATATACTATATATATTTATATATATATATATATATGTTTTTTTTTATTATATATCTTTGATCACATCACCGTATTCATAGGTACATCGAGCTACAAATGCCTTTAATATCCAATTCGCTCTACCTCGGAATTAATTTATTCTTCATATATGTTAACGGAAGAAGAATTTTTTAGTTGATAATAATCTTCGTCCTCTCGTGGGTCGAACCCGCCGCCCAGTATATATATATATATATAATAATTATCTTATATTATATATCTATGTATTATATATATATATATATATATAATATTATTATAATACTATGTATATATATATATATATATATATATATATATAATATTATTATATATATATATATATAGATATATATATCTTATATATACATACTACATATTTTAAATCACTATTACTATACATATATAATATTAATAATATATACTATATATAGATATATATATCTAAATGTTATATATTTTTTTGATCTTTGTGACACATCACCGTAGTTCATAGGTACATCGAGCTACAAATGTCCTTTAATATCCAATTCGCTCTACCTCGGAATTAATTTATCTTCATATATGTTAACGGAAGAAGAATTTTTTAGTTGATAATAATTTCGTCCTCTCGTGGGTTCGAACCAGCGCCCAGCGGACTGAGGAGAAATTAGGAGTTCAGTGACGTTGGCCGAATCGATAACATCACTGAAGCCCTGATTTCTCCTCAGTCCGCTGGGCGCTGGTTCGAGCCCATGAGAGGACTCAATTATTATCAACTAAACAATGTCCCCTCGGTTAATATTTATGAAAATATGTTAATTCCGAGGTGGAGCGAATTGGATATTAAAGGATATATGTAGCTCGACGTGTGTGTAATATATATATATATATATATATATATATATATATATATATATATATATATATATATATATATATATATATATATATACATATAAAATATCCGACCTTTATTCTTCAAAAATACTTATATTCAGATACAGCAATCTTACACTGTTCTCCCAACGGTTCTGCAACTGTCGGAGTCAGCCCTGGAACGGCTCTTTTGAGAGGCGCGCAGCTGGTCCGTTGCATTCTGCATGATGATGATGATGATGTCTTTACTGAAATGTGATCCCTTTTCGTAGAGAAAAAAAAAACAGGATGAAAACTCGATAAATCCGTTTCGAATGTTTGTAAATGTTTCATTTCTCCTCTCTCTCTCTCTCTCTCTCTCTCTCTCTCTCTCTCTCTCTCTCTCTCTCTCTCTCTCTCTCTAGGGTGGGTGCGTTATCGCGAAAGGAGCTGCCAATTACCGGCTGCCCACAGAGAGAGAGAGAGAAAGGGAGAGAGAGAAACGAAACATTTACACATTGCAAAGTAATCTATCGAGTCCAATAAGGCGTGCAAATCCCTTAGAATGCAACGGACCAGCTGCGCGCCATCTCAATAGAGGCGTTCCAGTGCTGACTCCGACAGTGGCAGGCAGAACCGTTGGGAGAAGTGTCCGGCAATGCAAAGGAGAAGGAGAATAGTGAAAGATTCATGTCTCTGGATACGAGTATTTCTTATGAATAAAGATCGGATATTCTTTGAACACACACACACACACACACACCACATATATATATACATATGAATTTTTATCACATCACTGTGATTCATATCCGTACATGCATTAAGCTTCTAATGTCCTTTGAACACACAAACATATATAATATATATTTATATATATATACATATATTATATTATATATATATATATGTATATATTATCACATCACTGTGATTCATATTCATGCATTAAACTACAAATGTCCTTTAATATCCGATTCGCTCTACCTCGGAATTAATATATTTTCATAGATATTACCCAAAGGGAAATGATTTTAGTTGATAATAATTTCGTCTTCTCGTGGATTCGAACCAGCGAACAGAGGAGAAATCTGGACTTCAGTGAGTTACCGACTTGGCCAACAAGTGCGGTATAAGTTGATACCGATTCCAACCTTACAAATCACTGTCGAACTGAGGTATTTGTAATTAGAATCGATATCCATCCACCTCTGACACCTTAACAGTCATACGTTTGCCGCACATAGCCACATTGTGAATTTTTATCACATCACCGTGAATCATATAAATGCATTAAACTACAAATGCCCTTTCATATCCAATTCGCTCACCCTCGGAATTAATATATTTCCATATATGTTAACCGAAGGGGAATCATTATAGTTGGTAATAATTTCGTTCAGCGAATTTGCCTATTCACGATCCTCGCCACTTTAGAAAAATGACCTATTTAATTTTCAGTCCCACACTGACCTCGACCAAATAAAGTTTGGATAGAACCTGAATTTCTAGTCAACTACAGTCTCACATAGAATATATATATATATATATATATATATATTATATATATATATATATATATAATATATATATATATACACACACATATCATACACGGTTATGTCTCAGTAAGGAGATGAATTTATATAAAAAAAAAAAAAAATGAATAACGACATAGAACAAAGATAGCATGATAAAAGACTAGCTTTGCCGGAAAAAGACACGAGATTTAATTTCAGGGATACGTGATAATTCATATCCTAAATATTCTTAAATAAAATATACTCCTTTTACACACAGATCTGCTTTTCAATACATTTACATTTCACGGACAGAATGTGAGGCTTCCCAATTCATGTCCAGCTCTTTTACACGCGATAAAATATTTAATGAATATGATGACACACCAATTTCAAATTTATTACTATTCATCATAACTTATGCATGTCTACCTAATACACATGTTTCAGTCATAACAGTACAAATATTTTCTGTGATCAAATGGCAAAACGCTCCCGTAAAAACCACAAATGCATTGCTTATGAAATATTAATAGTAGCTCTCCCGAACGTCAAATTACCCTTTCCTTCAATCATAAAAATATACAGCCCACTTTCACTTTACAAACATTCCATACCTATCTGCATCCCATATGCGTTGTCTACGGTGTGTGTATATATATATATATATATATATATATATATATATATATATATATCTATTATATATATATGATGCACTGTCTACAAATTATATATGTAGTGTGGTGTGTATGTATGTATGTATATATATATATATATATATATATATATATTATATATTATATATATATACATATATATATATATATATAATATACTATATATATATATATATATATATCTATATATATATATATATATTAAAGGGAGTTGTGAGCAGAATATTAGCCTAAACGTCTTTTGGAATTAGGTTGCTTGAGCCATGCCCTAAACCAAGCTGTCAATACAGTCGACCAAATTCCAGATATTAATGCAATCCCAAGACACACTGGATGTAAAGGAGGTATCTCAATTTTTCCAAGTATCCTGGAAATCATACTCTCACGTTCTCGTTGGTAAGGCGCCACAGTGGGAGTGAGCAGTCATATCTGAGCATTTCTACTAAAGGAGCAGCCAACGGTTTGGGGCACCGTTATGATGAATATACACTGAATGGCTCATGAGACTCCTCTCCTGCGGACTCTGGTATGAAAATTTACAAAAATGGCCAAAGTTATGAGGTCTGCTGCCCTATATCCTGTACTGATCTTGCAAATAACTACTAAAGAAAAACATGCTAAATATTTGGGTTTAGAATGTAACTGTATATGGTGCAGAAGAGGAAAATAGCATATATATAAGTATAGCTTTGTTTAAAGAGAGAAAACTATAGTAGATTCACATCAACCGTGCTTTTGATGTCTAGGCCAGTCCCTTACGACGCTTCTGATTGGCTGTTGATAAGCCAATCACCGGGCTGGAAACTCTCAGTCTCTCGAGAGAATTCATATGGGTAGGATCTATGTTCCACCTCTCCTGAGCGTCGTAAGGGACTGGCCTAGACATCAAATGCACGGTTGATGTGAATCTACTATAGTTGTTTTACGATGAGTGAGAATAAATTGAAAGAGCAAGATGTGCAGGAATGGGGAGGAAAAAGACGGTGTTAAATGTAATTGAAAGATATACAGCCTAAAATCCTGTAATGACACTACAAAAAGCCACTAGAGAATAAAATACTATGTATTTGGATTTTGAATGTAATTGTATATGGACAGAGGTAGAGGGCAGATTTGTTTAACGAGAAAAAAAAAAGCTAGATGTTTTACGCTTAGTGAGACTAAATTGAAAGACCTATATGTGCAGGAATGGGAAAGGACGAAGCCTGGCTGTGTTGAATGAAAGGTGTACATCTACGGAACGGGAGCGGCTTGTACTTTAGCAAGACTCTGGGGACTGGTGAAAGAATACAGTGTTTTAATTCGAGGACTGTAAAGATGAGATTCAGTGAGGCAGAGAAAAAGTTGTAACAGTGAGTCTCTCCCACAAAAGGATTAAAATGAAAGTGAGAGTTTTTGGAGTTCCTTGAGTAAAAGGGAATGGGGAGAGTTTTGTGAACATGTGTTTGAAAAGGTCTTTGTTTGTTACAAATACATGGTTTCCTGTTCAAAAAATTCATTAGTTATATATATATATATATATATATATATATATATATATATATATATATATATATACATATATATATACATGAATATATTCATATATATATATATATGTTAGGAACAATCGTTTGCCGATTGTTCCCTTGGTGGATTGTTGCCTCTTTTGTTTTTTAATTGCTGGAGAGTTGACGTCTGTTGGATGGCGTCAAACTTCGTCAGTCAGGTTCTGGAGGGCAGAACGACCAGTCAGTCAGAGGCAATCAGGTATGATTACCTGTGGACCAGCGTGAGGCAGCGCCAGGTACTGGATACCTGGTTATTTGGTTGAAGTCGTCGTATGGAGTATGACTTCGAGTTGGAGGTCGACAGCCTTTGGCCAGCATTGGCGTGTTTTCGTCGTCGAAAGGACGACGTGTCGAGTATGATCTCACTGGGCAGCAGCAATAGCGTGCTTTAGTCGTCAAGAGGACGACTTGTCGAGTGCGACCTCACTGGGCAGCAGCAGTGACTTGTATTCGTCCAGTGGTCGAGGAGGATGTCCATATTGTTTCCAAGGACGAGGTGGTTGCCGTATCGGCTCTGTCTTGATCGTCCGGCATTGGACTGTTGTCCTCATCGTTTAAAGAAGTGTTCCCGTTTTGCTCTGACTATCATTATGCCGCTTCAGTGTTAATTTTAATTATTTATTATGCTGCCTATTTCTATTAATTATATTTACAGATTGTTATTGACCTTATACAGCCTATTTTGGCTTTGTTATTGAACGGTGGATTTTATTGATTCTTAGACTGGTTTTAAATATTAATTATTATTGTTAGTTTGTAATTTTTTGTGTTTTTGCCACCCAGAACCTTGACTCACTGTACATTATTTATTTAACTCTTGTAAATAAATTAATTTTAAGGTAACTTTTTGGCTTTGTTATGCTCCTCCCTCCTTTGTTTGTCACCTGTCGTCAGTCATTACAGCCCAATTGTTTATTATTTTAACGAACCTGTCGATCTCGAGAGTCGAGATCGTAATAATTTAATATATATATATATAATATATATATATATATATATATATATATATATATATATATATATATATATATATACATGTGTGTGTTTGTGTGTGTGTGTGTAAAAAACCGGTTGTTCAAAGAGCTGGCAAACTCATCCTATAAACAGTCAAAGAATACCATCTGGCTCCATCACCACAAAGGGAAAAATGTTCGAGGATTTATGCCCGCACACACATACATTATATATGTGTGTTATATAAAATATAAATATATATACATCTATATATATATATATATATATATATATATATGGATATATATATATATATATATATATGTATATAGATATATATTAGAGATAGAGATATATATATATATATATATATATATATAAAATATATATATTCAACATGTGATGGCTCCCGAGGAAAGAAAGGATGACGTTCATAGAAAACATTTTCATTATCAATCAATGTTGTGAATCACGGAAGAATCTCTGGATAGAGAGCATTTAACAACAACCTAGTCGCTTTATACACTTATAAAGACGTTTCACACAGCGATTGACATGATCATTAAAACTGGCGTTGGAGCATCTACGTTATTGACGCCATAAAGAAATTGAACAGGAAACTAATATAATAAAATTAGTTTCATAAAGTTTCATATATATATATATAATATATAATATATATATATATATATATATATATAAAGTAACGTTATTTAAATACATATATACTGTTTACACAAACACATTAAGTTGAGGACTCCTGCCTCCTTAATAAAAATAAATAACTGTCCTATATCATACTCCTCCCCGAGAATCTTGGCAAGGATAGCATGTCCATCCCTACCCCGTCCCCATGAGAGGAAGCTATGCTGCCGAACTCACCTATAATGTCGAAGGCCGCTCCCTTCCTGCAGCTGTTTCTCACTACCTAGCCATCCCTTTCTCCTCTCCTTTCCCTTCACAATACCTACAAACTGCGGACTGATTCTACCAGTATCAGCCTTCATTCTGTACAATTCATTCCCATTCGGATTTTACATCCACACTTGACTTTCATAGCGATAATTTGGCTCACCTATCCCTACATACAATGTAACTCGGCTTTTATGAGCATTCCAAGATTCCCGCCTAATCTGATGCACACATACTGCAACCTTTCTCTCTGCACCTACTCTGTGGCTCACATCGTTCATCCTACTGGCATCTGAAATACTTACCAAATTATTTTCCAGGTTACCATTTACCTTTGTGACTTTACTATTGTTCATATTAACCCTCAACCTAATTCGCTTGCAAATGCTTTCAAACTGACACAAAATTTCTGCAATTTTTCTCACTATCCCAATCAGTACTGTAAAGTCTGCACACATCAGCCATTCCACACTCCTTTCACAACACGTTTTATCTTTGGACTTATCATCTACTACTCTAGTTTTCCACAGATTTCTCGATAACTCCACCCATTCAAATATTAAGCAGCCATGCAGATAAAACACTTTTCACAGACCCACATTTACACTAACCCATCCACAATCACACCTACATGTTCCACAATGCCTCTCACTTAACTGTTCTCAACAAACACTAGATCCTCACACCTTCTTCTGAGTCTCAACTTCAACTGTTCCTTTCTTAGCTTCTCAATCAGAAGCTCACTAATACAACTTCCCGGATATAGTCAGCCAATGTAGTTCCCTAAAATTCTCATGGTCCTTATAAATAACCCTTACCCTTTAACGAAGGAACAATCATCTCTACTACTCCTCCTTTGGAATCTTTCCTTCATTAAGAGAAACCTTAAAAATTCTGGTCAGCTTCTTAATCACACTTCCACAACTCTACCACAGCATCTCATTTGATATCCCATCAACTCCCATTTTCATCCATTTATTTGGACTCCGAATCTACCCTTGCACCGTCCACTCTTGCTCCATTCATTTCTGTTCTCTTCTACTTTCAAAAAAACTCAAAACATTCACACAATCAACAAAGGTCAGCATTCTCTTCCGAAAGCATCTCTCCATTTGCACCTTTTATTCTGAGAAAAATGATACACACAATATTCCCTTTCGTGCTGAGACTGCACTTCAAAAACTCCTTTTGAGTTTTCTGTAAAAGAAAAATATTGAGGTGGCATTGTCTGTCCGTCCGCACTTTTTCTGTCAGCCCTCAGATCTTAAAATTTACTGAAGCTAGAGAGATGTAAATTGGTATGTTAATCATCCATCCTCCAGTCATCATACATACCAAATTGCAGCCCTCTAGCCTCAGCAGTTTTTAATTTATTTGAGGTTGAAGTTAGCCATAATCGTAGTTCTGGCACCGATATAGGTACCACCAACACAGGCCACCAACGGACCGTTGCTGAGGCCACCACCGAACCGTGGCTGAAAGTTTGTACAGCATTATACGCTGTATAGAAAACTCGACTTCAACTTTCTCCTTCCTACCAATTTCTTTCCTTATACCCTACGGCCATCTTCCTTGAGCCACCAATACATTCAACACCATCCTGAATTAATGTTTCAATCTCCCTGAATACCCCTTTAACTTCAGTGCCTTTAACCCTAGACCACTTCTGATCTGGTTTTCCTTGTACATTCTACTTACTTCCTCCTCCTTAAAGACCACTTTATACATCCTCCTGTACTCTTGCACACAATTCTCCCTCCTGTCTAAAACTGCACCTCAAACAATATTCTTTTTTCTTTCCTTATTCCACCACTCAATATTCTTATTAACCGTTACAACCCTTCTTAAACCACAAACACGTCCAGCTGACTCCATAACACCATCCTGGAATTTAAAAAAAGAAAATCCTAAATACTCCAACTTTTGTGTCTTTAACCCTTTAACCCTTACACCCATCATCTCCTTACAAGCTTCGCTTCCTTCCTCCTTATCAAACTCATCTACATTAATTACTCTTAACAGTTACACTTTCACATATTTCTCTACAAATAGAACTATCCTTAGTCTTATATTTCACACAATTAAGATCAGATTTCCCACCAGCCACCTCTTTTCCCCTGTATATCCCTCGTGTTCTTTTCATCTATATATAAATATATA